>NW_024340698.1:1873700-1915386 GCF_902729225.1 Pteropus medius | reverse complement strand
GATTTTTGAACATTGAGTTTGTGTCCAGAAACTTTACTGTATTTGCTTATTATTTCTAGTACTGTTCTTGTTGAGTCTTTAGTGTTTTCTATATAGACAGTTTGATTTCTTCATTTCCTGTTTGGATGTCTTTTATAACTTTCTCTTGCCTGATTACACTCACTAAGACCTCCAGTGTTATATTGAATAACAATGGAAATAGTGGACAGCCTTGTCTTATTCCTGATCTTAAAGGAAAAGTTATCAGTTTTTCACCATTAAGTATATCATTGGCTCAGGGTTTGTCATATATGACCTTTATTATGTTAGGGTGCTTTCCTTCTATACCAATTGTGTTAAGTGTTTTGATCATAAGTGGATGCTGTATCTTGTCAAAGGCTTTTTCTGCATCTGTTGATATGATCATATGATTATTTTTTAGTTTGTTTATGTGGCATATCACATTAATTGATTTGCATATGTTGAACCATCCCTGTGCCCCTGGGATAAAAGCCCACCTGATCATGGTGTATAATCTTTGTAATATGTTGCTGTATTCGGTTCACTAGTTATCTTACTTAGGATTTTTGCATTTATGTTCTTGAGACATATTGGTCTGTAGTTTTCTCTTTTCGTGTTATCTTTATCAGATTTTGGTATCAGGGTAATATTTGCCTCATAAAATGAGTTGGGAAGTATAGCTTCCTCTTCGATTTTTTGGAAGAGTTCGAGGAGAATAGGTATTAAATCTTCTTTGAATGTTTGGTAGAATTCACTGGTGAAGCCATCTGTTCCTGGACTTCTACTTATTGGTAGGTTTTTGATGATTGTTTCCATTTCCATGCTGCTGATCTATTTAGATTTTCCAGTTCTTCTTGATTCAGTCCAGGAAGGTTATATCTTTCTAAATATTTTTGCATTTCTACTAGGTTTTTAAATTTGGTGTTATGTATGTTTTCTTCATATTCTTCTATTATTCTTTGTATTTCTGTGGTGTCTGTCATAATTTCTCCTATTTCATCCCTGATTTTATTTATTTGTGTTCTTTCACTCTTTTTTTTTTTTTTAAACTAAATCTATCCAGGAATTTGTCAGTTTTATTAAAAGAACCAGCTCTTTCTTGCATTTATTTTTTCTATTGTTTTTTTGTTGTTTGTTTTCAATTTCATTTAATTCTACTCTGATTTTGATTATTTCTTTCCTTCTTCTGATCTTAGGCTTCATTTGTGCTTCCTTTTCTAGTTTTTTTAAGATGAAGTGTTAGATTGTTTATTTGGGCTTGTTCTTGTTTTTTGAAATAGGCATGTAATGATGTGAACTTTCCTCTTATGACCATTTTTGCCGTGTCCCAAAAGTTTTGATATGTTGTACTTTCATTGTCATTTATTTCTATGTATCTCTTGATCTCTCTTTTTATTTCTTCTCTGACACAGTTGTTCTTCAGTAGCATGTTGTTTAATCTCCATGTATTGGTGATTCTTCCCACTTTCTTTTTTACAGTTGATCTCGAGTTTCAAAGCATTATGATCAGAGAATATGGTTGAAATGTTTTCAACACTCCTATATTTGATGAGGCTATCTCTGTGTCCCGGTATGTGGTCAGTCCTTGAGAATGTTCCATGTACACTAGAGAAGAATGTATAAGCAGCCATTTTGGGATGAAAGGCTCTGTAAATGTCAATTATGTCCAGTTGTTCTAATGTGTCATTTAAGGTTGTTATTTCCTTATTGATTTTCTGTTTGGATGATCTATTCATATCTGATAGCGGGGTATTTAGGTCCCCTATTATGATAGTGTTTTGATTTGCTACTTCCTTTAGTTCTGTTAGTAATTGCTTTATATATTTCGGGGCTCTGATTTGGAGTATCGATGTTATTAAGTGTTATGTCTTCTTGTTGCATGATTCCCTTTATCATTATGAAGTGTCCCTCAGTGTCTTTTTTTACCTTTTTCATTTTGAAATCTATTTCATCTGAAATTAGTACCACTCCTCCTGCTTTTCTCTGAATGCCATTTGCTTGAAATATCATTTTCCACCCTTTCACTTTGAGCCTATATTTGTCTCTGAAACTAAGATTTTTCTCCTAGAGGCAGCATATGGTTGGGTTTTGTTTTTTAGATCCAATCTGCAACTCTATGCCTTTTTATTGGTGAGTTCAGTCCATTTACATTTAGGGTGATTATTGAAAATATGAAGTCTTCTTACAGCCATTTTATCTTTTGCTTTCTGGTAGCTTGATGTTTCCATTGCTTCCTTGTCCTTGTGTGTGTTTTCTTTATTTTGGTTGGGTTTTGTGGGTTTTCTCTTTGGTCCTTCTTGTTTTATATTATATACTTCAGTTATGAATCTTTGTCTTGTCATTATCATTACAAATACATAGAGAGGATAGTGTACACACACACACACACAGACATTAGTCCATTTTCTTCTGCATATGCCTTATCTCCATTCCCCTTTGAGAATTTGGATCTTTAAATTCTCCCTCTTTCTGTTATTGTTGTCTCAATTCATCCCTTAAAGATATAGAAATATGCAACTTAAATGACAGAGAATTCAGGATGGTGTTTCAAGAAAACTCAGTGAGATCCAAAATAATTCATATTAACAATTCCAGGAACTGGAAAAAATAAAACAGCAACTAGATTAGTAGAATAAGTTTTTTAGCAAGGGATTGAAACCCTCAAAAAGAATCAAATAGAACTTCTGCAGATGAAGAATACACTGAAAGAGATGAAAGATGAAATAGCAAGCTTGGGAGATATAGTTGACCAAATGGAGGAAAAGATCAGTGATATCGAAGACAGAAATCTAGAAATAAATCAGAAGGAAGAAGAGAAAAACAGAAGAATGAAAAATAATGAAAGAGAAATTCAAGAACTAGCTGATACCATCAGGAGAGGAAACATTAGAATAATGGGCATTCTTGAAGGTGAGGAACAGGAGCAGGGGTTAGAAAGCATTTTTAGAAAAATAGTTGACGAGAATTTCCCAAATCTAAGGAATGACCTGGAGCTTGGAATTCAAGTATTCAACAGGACACCCAGTTATCTGAACGCAAAAAGGCCTTCTCTGAGACATATTATATTTAAATAATCAAAAATCAGTGACAAAGACAGAATTCTCAGGGCATCCAAGGAAAAGAAGATGGTAACCTACAAAGGAAAACCCATTAGACAATCTTTATAAGCTAGAAAGGAGTGGAATCACATATTCGAACTATTAAATGAAAACAACTACCAGTCAAGAATAATGTATCAAGCATAGCTCTTCTTTAGATATGAAGGAGAAATAAATACTTTCCAGACATACAAAAATTGAGGGAATTCTCCAATATAAGGCCAGCATTATAGGAAATACTGAAAGGGGTCAGCTCACCTAAAACAAATTGACAAAAATGTTTCTCTTACTACAACTAATAGTATCAGGTGTGTGATTACTGTGCTCATACTTATGTTTTTGAAATATCATTCTGCCTACTGTGTTGAAAGAGAATAGGGAGTCAGGGTTTCAACTACGGAGACCAGTTAGAAGGCTACAGCAGTACTCTAGATTGATGGTGAGAAGTGGATGTATTATAGATATATTTCTAAGGTAGTATCAGCAAGATTTGCTGCTGTTATGGATATGGGGTACGAGAGAAAACTAAAAATAAAAAGTGAATTCAATATTTCTGGTCTGTGTAACTAAAACATTGAAATTCCAATCAACCGAGATGGGAAAGACTACAGGAAGAGCAGGTTTTGGGGAAGTCAAGAGTTTGATTTTTGACATGTTAAATGTGAGTTGACTATTTTACACATGCAATTAGAACTATTGTGTATGTACATCTGGGATTAAGTGAGAGGTATATTGGGAGTTATCAGTATATAGATATTATTCAAAGTCATGAAACTGGATTAGATAATCAAGTGATTAAGTATATATGAAAGAGGAAGCTACATATATTTACGATAGGTTTATAACATATTTAGTATCTAATAGGAGCAATTGCTGTTTTAGTGGAAGCTAGGAGAAGTGATGTGAACAGTGGCCAGCCAAATGGTATTATAAGTCAGTATTCATTCTAGGTTTATTCTGATGTTTGGTATTGTTCTATGTGAAATGATATACATGAAGGAGCAGTGCAGATTTGTGGGTACCATATGGATATACCGCAGTTGGCCCACATATGTCCTTTTTGGGTTGTTTCTGATTTTTGGCTATTAGAAATAAAGCTTCTGTGAATGTTCATGTACAAGTCTTTGTATGGAAATATATTTTCTTTTCTCTTTGTAAAATACCTAGAAGTGGAATGGCTGGATCATATGATAGGTGTATGTTTAATATTCTGAGACATCGTCAACTATTTTCCAAGATGATTGCACCATTTCATATTCTCAACAGTTTCAGTGCTCCATATCATCATCACCAATACTTCATACAGTCAGTCTTTTCAAATTTAGGCATTATTATAGGCTTGTTTTGGTATTGCATTGTGGTTTCAAATTGTATTTGTGTAATGAAAAATTATGTTGAGCATGTATTCACGTGATTTTTTTTACCATTTTCTATATATTTTTTAGATATGTGACTGTTCAAATCATTTTTATAATTTTTTTGGGTTGATTCCTTATTACTGAGTTTTGAGAGTTCTTTATATATTATCAGTACAAGTTATTTATCAGATATGTGACTGGCAAATACTTTCTCCAAGACTGTGGCTTGTCTTTTAACTCCTTAACAGTGCCTTTCAAAGATCAGGAACTCTTCATTTGGGTGAAGTCTAATTTATCAATTTTATTTCATTAATAGATTGAGTTTATTTATTCTATCTAAAAATTGACAGATAATCCAAGTTAATAAATATTTTTCCTTTCTTTTTCTAAAAGTTTTATAGTTTCAGGTATTACATTTAGTTTTGTGATCCATTTTGATTTAATTTTTATATGATGTGAGGTATAAATCAAAATTTATATATTTTTGTATATAGGTATCTAATTAATTTTTTGAAGAGGCTTTCCTTTCTCCAATGTACGTTTTTGGCTTTTTTTTGTTGTTGAAAATTATTTGCCCATATAAATATGGGTTTACTTCTGGACTCTCGATTCTGTTCCACTGGTCTGTGTGTCTGTTTTTCTGCCAATACCATTTGTTTTGATTACTATTGCTTTGTATTATAATTTGAAGTTGGACAGAGTGATGCCTCCAGCCTCATTGGGTAGAAAAATCTTGATTGTAGGTCCTCACTTTTATCACTTTGAATATTTCATGCCAATCACTTCTGGCCTTCAAAGTTTCTATTGAGAAATCAGCTGCCAGTCTTATGGGAGCTCCCTTTTCGGTAACTGCTTTTCTCTTATTGCTTTTAAGATTCTCTCTTTGTCTTTAATCTTTGGCATTTTTACTATGATGTGTCTTGGCGTGGACCTTTTTGAGTTCATCTTGTTTGGGACTCTCTGTCCTTCCTGGTCTTGTATGTGTATTTCCTTCACCAGGTTAGGGAAGTTTTCCATCATTATTGCTTGAAATATATTTTAAATTCCTTGTTCTCTTTCTTCTCCTTCTGGTATCCTTATGATACGGATGTTGGTATGCTTGCTGTTGTCCCAGAGGCCCCTTAAACAGTTCTCATTTTTATTTTTTGGATTCTTTTTTCTTGTTGCTGTTCTGATTGGGTGTTTTCTGCTACTTTGTCATCTAAATCATTGATTAAATCCTCTGCTTTATCTAATCTGTTGATTCTCTCTAACATATCCTTAATTTCAGTTATTGTATTCTTCATTTCCAACTGATTCTTTATGTTTATCATCTCCATGCTTATGTTTTCTCTCTCTTAGTTAAAGTTTTCATTGAGTTCATCTACTCTCCTCCTCATTTCATTCAGCATCCTTGCAACCAGTGTTTGGTACTCTGCATCTGGTAGATTGCTTGTCTCCATTTTGTTTAGTTCTTATTCTGGAGCTTTGTTCTGTTCTATCATTTAAGACATATTTCTTTGTCTCTCCATTTTGACTGCTTCCCTGTGTATGTTCTTATAAGGTAAGAGTCCTCAGTCTCCCAGTCTTAGTAGAGTGGCTTTATGTAGTAAGAGTCCCATGAGGCCCAGTGGCACAGTCTTCCCTGTCACCTGAGCCAGGTGTTCCAGGTGTGTCCCATGTATGGGTTGTGTGTGCCCTCCTGTTGTAGTTGAGCCTTGGTTGCTGTTTGCATGTTAGTGGATGGGATTGACCCTCTGATGATTTGTTGTGTGGATTGGCTTGTGAGGGGCTGATTCTATGGACCAAGATTCTGTGGAGCAGAGCCTTGTTAAGGGCTCTGGTGCTTTCCCAGTCTGTCTTTTGGGTGAGTTCTCCTTGGATGCAACCCCAGGTCCAGCTCAGGTTGAAGCCAGCCACTGGGCATGCCAGCCCAAGGGCCTTCTGGGTGGGCCTCTGCTGCAGGTTAAGTTTAGATGCAGCCTGCGCCCTGTCCAGAGCCACCTGATAAGAGTCAACAAGCAATTTGCAGATGGCCACCATCCATGCAGGGCTTAGAGGTGCCTCAAGAAGCCAAGCCAATAACTGAAGCTAACTGCCTCTAGTGCCAAGCTAAGGGCTGCTTAGCAAGAGGTACTGGGCACACTGAGGCTAGATGCTGCTTGTTGAGATTTGAAAACCTTTGAGATATTTTAGGAAGTCCACGGCATGAGCCAAGACAGGCCATTTGTATGGAAAAGCCACTTGAGGCAGCTTGGATGGGCCTGCACATTGGGTGCAATGGGGTCTCAGGGAATCACCATGGTGGAGTGACCAGTGTTAGCCAGGTTAATGGAGACTCAGATATGCTGGCCACCTGCATCTGCACACTGGGAGAGAGGAAGACTCAGCAAAAGAATACTGCCCTCTGCAAGCACTTCTGTCTGGGAGAAAGCTACCCCTCCAGCCCTCTCCCTGAAGCTGGACAATTCAATTCCTCCCTATATGTCCCTGGAGCTTTTCTAACAGCTGCTTCAACACTGGAGCTCAGAGAGAGTGAGTCCATCCATGGTAAGTCTACGCATGGGCCCCTTAAGAGGACCGTCTGCAGCCCTCCATCTCATTCAGCCACAATCTCCACTGGTTTTCACAGTCAGGAATTATGGGGACTTCTCTTCTAGGCACTGGAACCCTGGGCTGGGGTACCCAGTGTAGGGCCAGAATTCACACTTTTCCAAGGGATACTCTGTAGCCAAGATATCTCTCCTGATTCTCGACCACCATACCCGAGTGTGGGTCCAGCCTGTTCTGTGTCTCTGCCCTCCCATCAGCCTCGAGGTGGCCTCTTATGTATGTCCCCAGTTATAGGACTTCTGTTCAGCCCTAACTCAGGTGATTCTCAATGATGGTTGTTCTGAAATTTAGTTGCAGTTTTGATGTGGCGGTGAGCAGAGGCAAGCACAGCATCTACCTACTATGCCATCTTGACCAGAATGTCAATTTTAACTATTGTTGAAAGGAATTTTTAAATGAATTTTCTCTATTTTCTTGTTTTTAATTTCATTGATTTCCCAAATCATCTTTATTATTCTATTTTTTTCATGTTTGCTCTGGGTTTATTTGCTTTCCTTTTTTTCTAGTGTCATGAGATAGGAACTTAAATTATCAATTTGATAGCTTTACTTGTTCTTCATATAAGCATTTAGTTTGTAAATTGCCACATCACATCCTCACCAACACTTGTAATACCATTTGGATTTCTGTATGCTATATTAAAAAATAAGTTTACTGTTATGTTTTATATACAATGTTACATGTCAAATTTATTCAATTAAAAAGAGAAGAAAATATATCTTATGAGGGAATGGTGGAAGTGGGGGCACTTAAGTTACAAGAACAACAAAACTTGGTGTACTCAGTGGACTCTAGTGTCCATTGGTAGTAGCATTTTTTTCAGAGAAAAAAAATGAGAAGGAACCAAAAGAAATCACCTAGACCTACTCTAATCATCCCTGCTCCCTGCCTTAAACCAAATCAGGCCTAGGGAGAGAATCTGAGGACATGATTTCCTTAGGTTATTAAGTCTGTTTCCAAGCTGGGAATAGCACCCAGGTATTCCTGATGTCTCATGTCTCAGGGTCTCATTTTCTCTTTTAATGCATCTCTTTATATGAATCTGCCTCTTTTCCTTTCTTCATGTTATTGTCTTTGTGTGAAGTATTCTTTATATCTGGTGTTTTCAAGCTTTATTGAGATTTAATTGACATTGACATGGTGTAAGTATAAGGTGTACAATATGAAGATTTGATATGCACATGTATTGCAAGACGACTACCACAATAAAGTTAGTAAACACCTCTATCACCTCAGAAAGTTACCTCTGCGTGTGTGTGTGTGTGTGTGGTGAGAACTTTTAGATCTACTCTCTTAGCAAATTAAAAGTATACATTATCGTTAAATATAGTCACCATGTTTTACCTTAGATCTCAAGAATTTATTCATCTTGTAACTGGAAGTTTATACCCTTCGATCACCTTCACCCATCCTCCCAATGCCCCCGGCAACTACCAATCCACTATCTATTTCTATGAGCTTGATTTTATTTTAGATTCCACATATAAATGAGAACATACGGTATTTGTCTTTCTCTGTCTGACTTATTTCACTTAGCATAATATCCTCAACGTCCATCCATATTGTCACAATTGGCAGGATTTACTTCTTTTTTTGGCTGAATAACATTTCATTATATTATATATACATAGTGTGTGTGTGTGTGTGTGTATATATATATATATATATATATATATAGTGTGTGTGTGTGTGTATACACACACATATAGTATATATTATACATTATATATATATAATACACACACACACACACCTACCCATTTTTCTTTATCCATTCATCCTTCAACAGACACTTAGGTTGTTTCCATTTCTTGGCTATTGTAAATACTGTTGCAGTGAACATGACAGTGAAGATACCTCTTTGACATAGTTTAAATTCCTTTGGATATATTCCCAGAAGTGGGATTGCTGGATCATATAGTAGTTCTATTTTTAATTTTTTGAGGAATCTCCATACTGTTTTCCATGGGGCCTGTACCAATTTACATTCCCATTAATAATGCACAAGGGTTCTAGTTTCTCCTCATTGTGACCAGCACTTGTTATATCTTTTTTTGTTGTTGTTAATAGCCATTCTAACGAGTGTGAGATAATATCACATTGTGGTTTTGATTTGCATTTGATTTGCATTTCCCTGATGATTTGTGATGTTGGTCATTTGTATATCTTTTTTAGAAAAATGTCTATTCAGGTCCTTTGTATACCTTCTTTGGGAAAGTGTCTATTGAAGACCTTGACCAGTTTTTAATTAGATTTTTTTTTCCTATTGAGTTGTGTAAGTTCTTTTGTGGGGTTATTTTTATTTATTTATATTATTATTTTTAAAATTATTTATTTTAATTAGTTTCAAGTATACAGTACATTGGTTAGATATCTAGACAGTTCATAAAATGATCCCCCCAATTGCCCCCTCTCTCCTCTGACCCTCCACCTAGCCAACGTATTCATGCTAGCTGCATTCCTTATGCCGTGCTGCCCATCCCCATGACTATCCATCAGCTACTAATTTGGACTACTTTAACCCTTCACCCTATTCTCTCAGCCCCCCCAAACCCCCCCCCTCTATCTGTCACCAAATTGTCTACTATATTTGTGAGTCTGTTTTTGATTAATTTGTTCTTTTTATTCCTTAGATTCTGCTTATAAGTGAAATCATATAGTGTTTATCTTTCTCTGTCTGACTTAAATACCTTCTAGGTCCATCAAAGCAATATCTTTCTCCATCTCCTTCCTTTTAGTCTGTGTGTGTCTTTTAATCTGAAGCGAGTCTCTTGTAGGCCGCATATGTTAGGGGTCTTGTTTTCTTATCCATTCAACCACTCTATCTTTTGGTTGGAGCACTTAATTCTTTCCATCTGAGGTACTTGTTGCTAGGAATGTAGTTATTATCATTCTTTATTCCTTCCTGTTTTTGATTCATGTTTTTTTTCTTCTTAAAGAAGTCCCTCCAACATTTCCTGTAATACTGGCTTGGTGGCGATAAATTCTTTTAGCTTACTTTTGTCTGGGAAGCTCTTTATCTGTCCTTCAACTTTAAATGATAGCTTTGCTGGATAAAGTATTCTTGGTTGTAGATTCTGGGTCTTCATCATGTTGAATATTTTGCGCCAAGCCCTCCTGTCCTGCATAGTTTCTTTTGAGAAGTCAGCTTCCAGTCTTATGGGTGTTTCGTTATAGGAAATTATCTGTATTTCTCTTGCTGCTTTTAATATTCTTTCTTTGTATTTAACCTTTGGCATTTTAATTATGATGTGTCTTAGTGTGGGCCTCTTTGGGTTTCTGGTTTTGTGGACTCTCAGCTTCCTGAGGTTTTATGTCCATTTCCTTCACCAGGTGAGGGAAGTTTTCCATCATTATTTCTTCAAACAGCTGTTCGACATCTAGATTTTCTGCATGTACACAGATCATATGGATATTTGTACCCTTAATAGTGTCCCATATGCTCTTTAAATTATTTTTATAGTCTTGGCATCTTTTTTCTTGCCATTCTGATAGAGTGTCCTTGGCTTTCTCATCCTCTAGGTAGGTCATTTGATTCTTTTCTTTATTCATTTTGTTTATTCCTTTGTTTATTCCATTTAATATACTTCTCATCTCAGATAATGTGTTCTTCATTTCTGACTGGTTCCCTTTTATAATTTCCATTTCCATTTTTAGTTTTTTATCTCTTTGTTGAAGTTCTCACTGAATTTAGCTACACTTCCCAAAAGTTCAACCAGTGTTTTGAACTCTGCATCTGTTAGATTACACGACTCCATTATTCCTGGATCTCTATTCTTTTCTCTTATATGGTTTCTGCTTCTTTGTCATCCCATTTTGGCTGCCTTTCTGTGTCTACTTCTATGAACTAAGCAAAGCTCCTACATCTCCCGGTCTCATTAGTGTGGATTTGTGAGGTAGGTATCCAGTGGCACAGTCCTGAGAGAGGTTCAGCTGCAGGCCAAATTTAGCCCAAGCTTCTGCCCCTCCAGGGCCACCTGTTAAGATTCAGCAAGCAATTCACAGATGCTGTGCTTATAGTTGCCTCAAAACGCCACATCAGAAATTGAGGCCAGCTACCTCCAGTGTGAGTCTAGGTGCTGCTCAGCAAGGAGCAACTGACTCGCTGAGGATACACCTGGATGTGGCTTGGGTGGGGCCGCGAGTTGGGGTAGGCAGAGTTTCAGGGAATCCTCTGGGCGGAGCAACCTCTGTTATCCAGTTTGATGACATCTGGGCTATGGCAGTGCTGTGTCCGTGCACTGGAAGGAAGGTGGACTCAACAGAGAACAATGGATACCGCCAGCACTTCTGTACAGAGCAAGTCTCGCCTGGTCCTTCACTCCAACAATGTCTCCCTGTAAGTCCCTGGTGCCCCCTGAGCACAGCCGAATCGGCACTGGTGCTCAGAGCAAGCAGGTCTGTCACTGTGAAAGTTTGCTCAAGGACACGTCCCCTTTAAGAGGCATCTGCCACTGCCACAGCCTCAGCCCCACTCAGCAGCTGGGGACCCGGCAGCCTTGCATCCTCGCCCTGTCCTACCTCTTCCTGTTGTATGGTGATTTTTTATTTCTCTCCCTAGTTGTAGGGCTTGTTCATCTAGATCCCAGGAGTTTTTCTTTGCTGTTTGCTCCTTGTTTCTGTCACAACTTTGATTTGGTCCTCAGAGAGATGAACAGAGCCTCTATCATCTACGCCATTTTTTTTCACCGCCCAAGTTATGTAAGTTCTTTATATATTTTTAGATATTAACCATTTATTGGATATATTATTCACAAATATTTTTATTATTATGTGGTTTTCTTTTAATTTCGTTGGTCATTTCTTTTGCTGTGCAGAAGCTTTCGAGTTTGATATAGTCTCACTTGTTTACCTTTGTGTTCGTTGCTTGTACTTTTGGTGACATATCCAGAACATTGTCGCTAAGACTAATGTCAAGGAGATTTTCTCCTATGTTTTCTTTTAGGAGTTTTATGGTTTCAGGTATTACATTAAGTCTTTAACTAATTTTGAGTTAATTTTTGTGAGTGGTTTAATATAAGGACTCTTTTGCACATGGATATCCAGTTCTTTCAACACCATTTATTTTCCACATTGAGTATTCCTGGCTCCTCTTGTTAAATATTAGTTAACTGTATATGTGTGGGTTTATTTCTTCATTCTCCATTCTTTTCATCTTTTTCTGTCTCTTTCTCTTTCTGTGTTTTTAAAGGGGTGACAAGTTTTTGATTGAGCTGTAGTATCGATCTATTCAACTATCCAGTTTCATCAAATTAATCTTAAACTATATTTTAAAAGAACATCTAGATTGAAGGGAATAATATCATTGACTCATTCATATTTTGAGATCCTCGAGAGCTACTTTGAGTATGATATGGAAAGGAAATCCAATTCTAATAAATAAAATGAATCACTATTCTCATAATTTATTACAGAGAAAATTTTTATATCCCAAGTCATGTATATTTGGCTCCATATTTAGTGAGGGAATCCTTGAAAGTCTGGTTCAGAATAAGTTTAGTAAAAAAGTGGAAGTTATCTTATTTGTTCACATCTGTAAAGAAAATAAATGATTCCTTACAACTTCTTTACACTATGTGATGTCAGATTTGGTGATAATTTCTGTCATCATGAAATTAACAAAATCAGGAGACATTAAATGTTGAGATTTGGGCTTCTTACTAAACCACATTGCAGAGGGTTCATTTTCCACCTTTGGACCATAGTTGCCAGAAATAATCTGATAGGAGCAATGGGCTTCCCTTCAGGGGAATGGATGAGTGAGGGATATCCCAAGCATCGAAGAGAATTTGTGAGCACAAACAAAATTCTCCAACTATTCCTTGTGGTTGTGGATTCAGATCCTAAAACACCACTATCAGAGTCACCTGGGAAAATTATTTTTCTTCTCAGAGGTTCAGGAAAGGCTTAGTGCTCCTTGTTAATTTTTTTTTCTCGCTTGTAAGATAGGATGATAATACTTGGGTTTTTCACAGGGTTTGTTTGGGGAGCAAACCATATAATTGAAGTGCAATGGTGTGTGTGTGAGAGTGTGTGTGTGTGTGTGTGTGTGTGTGTGTGTGTGTGTGTTCAAATGCTCTCCATGTGGCCTGTGTGGTATTCCCATTCATATTTCTACACTAGAAAGTAATCGCTCTAGTCATATTTGATCACAGGACTTTCTGATACATAAGTTTCATTTCACAGAAGGTGCCATGTGACTATAAGGGGCATAGGTGATTGATAAATCCATGTGAAAGGAGACACAGCAGGCTGAGGCCCCTTGATATAGGGGAAATGGCTCTGAAGTCTAATTGCTTTTGGAGAATCCTGCTGTATCCTCTTGCTATATGACAGGTTTTGTGGAGATATGCCATTTACTGAAAAGCATTCTGGTCTGGGCCTCAGGAATTTCCCACCCCTGCCTAACTCTTGAATTTTACCCCTTCTATCCATTTCCCATGGACACTCCTTCTCTAGATCTTTATCACTTCACCTGTATGGGTTCACTGTCCCCTTATAGATGGCATTGACAGTTGAATTGCATCATCCTGCTCTGAAATCTGACTTTTAGTTATATCTGGAATATATTGCATCATCTATTTAGAAACATACATGAGTAAAAGTCTGGTTGCCTTTTTCTTCTCTCTGGTACTGCTGACACTGAAAATGCATGCATACATACATACACACACACACATACATATGCACATACATACACACACACACACTATATACAACTATATATATATAGTTTTCATTTACCAGATGTCTGTACAGAGATTGTGATTGTAGAAATGAAAAAGGCCTGAATGGCTAAATGATGACCACAAAGGTACAATAGGGAGTGTTTTATTTTGAGTTGAGTCATTCTGAACCATTGACTCAAAATAAAACACTCCCTACAGATAGTGGTTCATTCAATGAGCTGTTTTATGTCTCTCTTTTTATGCCCGGCCCCCTTTCAATTTTGAATTTTCTTAGTATCACTTAACTCACTTCTCTTTAAAAGCTATTTTGTAATAATATGTCATTTATATGTAAACTTATGACCTTTTTTTGTTTGCCATAAAAGAATGTTCATTGGTATGTATCAGCTGAAATACAGTTTTTGACATTCTACCAGGAGGTAAAGAGTCACTAATATGGTCTCTAAGTCCTAAAAGACTTTAATACTTCTTTGCTTATCTTTGATCAACTTGGTTATAGAACTCTAATTATATAAAAAATGTAACTATCATAATGTCAACCACATTTAACCTTCTTGATATCCCATGATTCTTTGCACTAAGGGCGCAAGGCCAGGTCTTTGCTGACTGCTTGATAACTGAATGAGTGATTATTCTCCTTGTTAATGGACAATGATATAGAAAACTCTTCCATATGTACAGAATATTAATGAGAAGCTGCACAAGCTGAGATAAGACTATAAGATGCTGCAAGCAATCACTTATAAGAACATTATAAAAAATATTACTCGTCAAGAATGTAAGCCAGACTGGGAATCTCTGTGTGACGAATGAGGAGGAAAAGAGTGAGACACACTCTTACCTTCATGAATAACTGAGTAATTTGCAAATAGCAACATTTCTTCAATGGTTATCGTTATTGAGTTTTCCATTTAATTTTTTTTTAAATAGACTTTGTGAGATGGCGTTGCAGATTTCGACATGAGGAGGGAAAATATCTTGCTCCCTTCTTAACTTCTGTATGCTTTCTGTGCCAGGTACAGTGTGTCAAGCATTTTTCCTTCGTGAAAAATTCCACCAAGAAGACTACTAAAGAATTTTCAACCAACCCCAAGACACTGCCCCATCCATAGCACTATTTTCCTCAATTTTGTTTCCAATTTTGGATATTGTCTCTAACTGGAAAATTTATGAAAGTCACTCTTCTAGTCTGCATTTTTGGATGACATACTAAAAAAAGGAGGAATATTCATTGGATATTGTATAATTCTCCAGGTCAATTTACTTGATTTCTGTCAATAGGATCTCTGAGTCAGTTATAATAGATGCATAGAATGTCACAGCCATAATGAGCTGAGAGATCATCTCAGCCTGTTTTGCTCAACTGAGTATTGTAGAGACCACTTTTAAAGGGGGAAAAATTCTTACTAATCCCAGTGTTGACTTAAATTATTTTTAGAATGCTATTAAAATAAGAATGTAATAATATAAATTTAATGTGCGATATAACATGCAATGTATATATGTGTGTGTGTGTGTGTGTGTGTGTGTGTGTGTGTGTGTGTGTGTGTGTGTATATATATGTATTTTAAGTAATACACATAAAACTAGATATAAACTACTTATACATAGAACATGTGTGATGATTCCTTTCTTCCATTCCTTTCTTCTGGTCAAAAAAGGACACTTGCATCACATACAGGGCCTTCATTTGGCAGGAAAATATCTTTTGTCTAACATGTCCATGTTTGTGGGTTTTTTTTTGTCTAGCTTTTAACAATTACAACTACACTCTACTTGGTTTCTGTTCAACTGTTAACACAAATACAATATTGGGCAAAAAATAGCATGGTAGTCCTTGATTATGAGACTATACCTTGGAAACTTTTAAATAAATTATCATAGAAATGAAAACACAAAATTAGAAAAGTCTAATAGCAACAAACCATCTACCCTAATACATCTCTGCAGAGCCTAGTTTGAAAAACATCCATCTAGACCAATCTTCTATTTTCTAAACAAAAGGAGAACTGTTAAAGTCATAAACAAGCCAGAAGTCGAGCTGGAACCTGAATCCAGAACTGAACCAATTTCTTGATTCTTAGTATAACAAATTTTCTGCAAAGTAATGCTGCTTTTATTTGTAGAATTTAAATTTATCCCACTAAGACTAAAATCAGAATAATGCTACTTTGTGTTATCTCCCATAATGCTTGGAGTTTTGAATCACTTAGGGACCCGTGGAGCTTTGTCTATTCATTGTCATTAGCTGTTTTTTACTTGAAATTTTATTTGTCATGACAATAGAATGGCACCTTACTTTTATGTCAGTGCTGTTAGTACTCAAAATATGAGGGGCAGGTGATCATAAGAAAAGTTTCTGGAAAAATCGGGTTAAGAAAAACTGTATGCAGTGCATTTGGCTATGACAATATGAGTTTAGATACAATGACAAGTATTAAGACTTGTAATTGTTATTATTAAGGTCTTAAATCTTAAATCTTACCTTTGTGTACAAAAAATAAAGATCATTGGATGAGGAGTTAACTACATTTCCTTTCTTGACCTCAGTTTCCCATATGTAAAATGAGGCAATAGACAAAAGGATCTCTTAGGGCTTTTAGCTCTGATATGATGTGCCATTATGAATCAGCCACGTAGTTACTGCCTCACCTTTTTCACTTTCTCTCTGTAATTTGGCTCTAAGTTTTGACTGAAATACAATACAACCAAAAAAAATAGTTTTCTGAGTCCTTTTTGATCTCCTTAAAATCAAAGAGATATAAAGTGTTTTTAGGCTGTATTATTTGGTTTGATAACAACTTTATAAGATTCCATTTTACCTGATATTCCTTTATTTTATTATTATTTTTAAATTTAACTTTAAGTTTTAAGCAAAGTACCATGTAGTACATATATAAAGGCAGAGATTACAGGAATCATTTGTTGTTGTCACCATCAAATGGCACATGCAGTGATGTTTATGTGACACCTTGAAGGATGGATAGAATTTGGAAGGCCAATAGATAAAAATGGAGGGCTTTTGAGGTTAGGGAGGAGGCTGGTTGGGTTAGCCTGGCATGTTCATGGACCACTAACAAGCAAGGGAATGGCAAGAGTAGGGAGAAATTCAATAAGACTTTCAGAGAGTAGCCAGGCTGCAGAGGGCCTTGAATGGCAGGCAGGGGAGTTTGAGCATGATAAGCAGACAAAAGGATCTATTAGAATTTTCTGCTGCCTGTGTACAGATGTTCCCAACTGAGCATTAAATAATGGGTCTGGGTCCCTGTAGGTCTGTTGGTTTTATAAATTCTTTAGGGATGATGTGCTCTTACGCTCCTCTAAACTTCCCGTATCACTTTGTCCCTTCTTAGGGACTGCTTTGGGTGACCTTGGGCTTTAGTTTCCTCATCTGTGAAACGAAGACATGGGAGCAGAGCAGATGGTCATGATTCATTCTCTGTCTCTCTGTCTCTCTTAACTGTGACACTTCAGTGATCTCATCAGTGAAGTGTCTCACTATAGCAGCTATTATCTACCTGTGTGGAGGTTCGAAGATGTGTGTAGTTTGAGAAAACAAATCTCACAGATGATTCTCCTGGCAACTTTCAAATTCATAAATTCTAAAAGTTTTTCCAAGCTCTGACATTCTGATTTATAGGCCTAGTTCATGAAATAAAAGTCAATTAGATGACATTGGAGAATATACAGGAAAAGTCAATCATGTTTTAACAGTTACTATACTTTTGGCTGCACTTAACAGAATACCCAACTAAAAGTGGCTGAAACAATGAAGACATTTTATTATCTCAAATCCAGAGGTAGGTTGATTCTAGTATTATTTAATTCAATGGCTCGGTTGTCTCATCAGAGATATGGATTTCTTCCATCTTTCTGCTCTGTCATCCTGACATCCTCAGCATGATAATGTCTCCTCTCTTGGTTGCAAAATGGCTGCAGCAGCTCCAGATATCGTATGTGGAAAAAAAACATGTCCAATGAAGAGGAAGAGGGTTTTTTTTCTTATTTTTTCTTTTAATTATGAAGGGAAACCCTCCCTAATCAACTTTCCTCATGTTTCACTGGCCAGATATGCAATAGTCGCATTCTCATTTCTTAAGTGCAAGAGCTTCTAAAGTGAGAGGTAGTTCTGCCAGAAAAAAAGAAAAAGGAGGGAAATGAATGTTGGGAAAGCAACTAAAAGTGCCTTACACATATGTCCTTTTTCCAATGCTCATCTTAAGATCCCGCTTTTTTATGTATCCACTGGCTAATTAAAGCTAAATATTTAGCATAAATCAGGGCTTTTGTGAATTATCTGAATAATTAGAGTCATTGTAAGCTCAGGGCCCTTATTTTATTTTATCTAAAAGTTTAATGATAAACGAGCTTCCATTGCCTAAAATGAACTTCTCTGGTACTGAAACCGGATGTAATTTTTTTTTTTTTTTATTGAATTGGGCTTTAGGAAAATAACTTAAAATGTACAGGGATTGTGATAAAGAGCAGCTTAAATTCTCAATTTTTTTTTCTTTACAAATCTCCGTCAGCTACCAAAAATAAGACCAGATTAAAAGGGTATGTGAATATTTAATGTAAAATTAGGAGTATGCTGCTAAAAATCAGGAAAGAGTTTAGAGTTATGAACACAAATAAATTGTGAAATATCAGCTTACTTCTTTGCTACAACACTGACCTAAAGAAGCTTTTCTGTTTCCCCAGCAACCTCGCACAGCATTAGCTTGCTTCCCTCAGAGTAAATTAAATGTGATTTCAAGTACTACACTTCATTATTTCAGAAATCACAATACCTTGCAGAAATAAGAACATTTCATAAATCATATTGGAGTTTATTTTTAAGCCAGAACATAAAAAGTAGTTATTTGGAAAAAATATTTTTCTTTTAAATCTGCTAAATTTCCAAGGACTTATAAATTATCTTCATGATGAAGTGATAAATGGGGCATAGTATTTTTAATTTACTTAAAACACATTAGTGATTGCCCAATCATATATTTTTAAAACAGTTTTAGTTACCAGGGACACAAGAAAGATAAAAGCCATGTCTCAAATAACTACCTATCTTTGTGATCAAAAGCTCAAGAGGATAAAAATAATGTTAATATTAACAAATCCTCGGTGCATATCTTATGTACATATTATGTACACACGTGCATATCCACATACACACGTTTTCTGCAGTGTATACCCAAAATTGGTATATTTCAAATTTTGGAGAAATAATTATTTTAACATCTGATCTATCTTCTTTCAAGTCATTTTTTTAAAATCTTGTAACTGAAATTGACATGACAGCTTTTTTTTCCGAACTATTTAGGGACTAGTTTTTAAAGGGCTTTTGAATTTAACCTGTGTCTGTTATAATAATTTAGTCTGCCTTGGATGGGAGCAATCCAGATAGGTGACTGACTCCTTACTAGATTGCAAGTAACTTGAAAGCCGGGAGGGTGTTTGGTTTATGTAAGCACTATTCATGGAGGCTAGCAAAGAAACTTGTGCCAAGTAAGTCATCAATGATGATTCTTCAATAAAATCCCTTACTATGTGGCTAGAATCAGGACTTGCTTTCTCCTGAGCAGTTGTCTCTAGAGTAGAATACTTTTACTCCTAAGGGTGTGTGTGTAAGATGACCCATAAAGAAATAGAAAGGAAATATTAAAACTTGTATTAATTTTGATCTTAACAAGAAATAAATGGATCTTTAGTAATAGTTAACATGTGATTTGCTAGTAGTTCAAGCATATATTTTCATAAATATAATGAATATGCCCATACTATGAGTGCATGCTGAGATTTATCACTGATAAGAGTAGAGATTACAAAAATTTGGAGACCACTGTTTCAGTTGTAAGATGTCAAAATAGGTAGATTTCATGGTACTGAAACTGCTGACAGATGCCCCAAATTCTACCACATTTCCTCTTCTTTAGCATAATTAAGAATAGAGACTTGGGAGTCAGTCAGAACTGGACTTGAATGACAGTGCTCCCATTTACAGTTGTATGATCTTGGATAAAATAGCTCACTGCCTAGTTTTCTCTTCTTTAAAATGGGGATAAAAAATGCCTACCTTACAGGGTAGTTGTGAGAGTTTATAGAGAAGTAAGGTAATTGATATAATTGAAATTCAGCAAATGTTATCTGCTTTCACCATATGTTAAAACTGTAAACATATAAGCTGTTGGTTATTGGTCATCAATACTTTTATTTAAATGTGTTTGAGATTCTTTTTTATTGTGGTAAAATACAAATAACAGAAAATTTACTATTTTAACCATAGTGAAAAATTCAGTGGTAATGCTATGATCCGAATGTGTCTCTCAAAATTCATGTATTGAAATCTTAACCCCCAAAGATGATGATATTAGGAGGTGGGTTCTTTGGGAGGTGATTAGGTCATGAGAGTGGAGCCCTCATGAATGGGATTATTGCCTTTATAAAAAAGTCTCCAGAGAGATCCCTAGCCCCTTCTACCATGTGAGGACATAGCGAGAAGGTGCAGGCTGTGAACCAAGAAGAGAGTCCTTACGAGAACATGAGCATGCTGGTGCCTTGATCTTGGACTTCCAGCATCTAGAACTCCGTGATGTTTTGTTATAGCCACCCAAACAGATAAATACAAGTATTTAGTACATTCGCAATGTTGTGTAACCATCATCACTATCTAGTTCCAGAACTATTTTATCACCACAAATGGAAACCCCATGCCAATTAAGCAGTCATCTCCTAATCTCTCCTTCCTCCAATCCCTGACAACCAATAATTTGGTTTGTGTTTTTGCCTATTCTGAATATTTCATATAAGTGGAATCATATAATATGTGATCTTTTGTGACTGGCTTCTTTCATTTAGCATGTTTTCAAGGTTAATCCATGTTGTAGCATGTTTCAGTACTTCATTTCTTTTTGTGGCTGAATAATATTCCATTGTATGGTTATACCACATTTTGTTTATCCAACCATGAGTTAATGGACATTTATGTTGTTTCAGCCTTTTGACTATTGTGAAGAGTACTGCTATGGACATTTGTGTATACATTTTTTGTGTGGACATGTTTTCAATCCTCCCATGTGGATACCTAGAAATAAAATTTCTAGGTCATAATGGTTGAAGGTTGAATATGTAGGCCAGGGTCTCCACGTAGAGGACATGAAGTTCCTTATGTAAGCATTGGAGCTTGGAAAAGAGTGGGAAGAAAAGAGGAGTGATTTGAGGACAAGGGGCTGGTGTTCCTCTCGCTGCCACATTCTGACTCAGCACTCCTAGGAATTTGAGAATTCTGTATTTGAAACTGGCCTTCTGCAAAGCTGCAGGTATTGCTGTTTCATTTTACCAGAATTCTCAGGGCACATTTTATTTTTGCCTATGGCACACCTTCAAAGAGTTTCTCTTGTAAGATCCTATCTCACAAACTCCTCCTGATCCAGAGAAGGAGTTATCAGTTTTCATATTGCTACTAGAAGAAAAAGCATGGTCATAAAGTCAGAGTGGATGGTGGGGGTATGATGGTGGCACAACCAGGAAGAGTTGTGTGTCTGCCCTCCTTGTTCAGTGAGTTAGCTATTTGGTGGCATATTCCATTTGCCCTGCCCAAGTATATTGGCCTTGAATCAGAAATCCTCTTGAATTGTAGCCCCAGGAATATTTTTCACAGATGGGTAAATAAGTTGGACTGTTCCACATTGTTTTCTGAAAACCAATATATTTTCTTTATTTGAGTAAAACTGAAAGTTCTGCTCTAGCTATCATAAAATTAAAACTCTGCCCTGATAACTTTAAGCTGATATTTGGCTGAAGATAGGGGAAAAGATGGCTTACTTTGTTCTTCAATGTTCTAGAGTCTCCTATCTGCTATCTGCTCTCCCGCTTAATGTTACTAAAGTCACAGAGAACTTTTTGTCATTTTAGATAATTTCCTATTACACAGCCTGCCCAAACCCATGGATCTCTGAATTTGTCAATATAAAATGAGATTCCCTTGACCTACTCAGGGCTGTTATAGAGCATTTCCAGTTCTGCTGTGACCTGGAGGAATAAAAAGGTTCCTTGGTCAGTGATCAGATGACTCCTTCACAAATTAGCTTAGACTGTGTGAGTCCCTTCATAAAGCCTGAACCTGACTAGCCTAAGTTCTCCTCAAATTAATTCATTATTCTTGACACTTTCATAAAGAAAGATTGTGTTGATCAGTTATTAATGCCAAAGACATGTCTCATAAAGCAGAACAAGGTCAAATACAAAATAAATCACCTAATTTATCTATTCATCATACATGTGTTTGGACCCAGCCCTCATCTAGGGTATGGGGATCTAGAAGATGAATGGCATGAGACTCTGCCATAGACTCATAGGCTGTCTAAACTAGGAAGGCCCTTCAAGATTATGTTATTGAACAGATGAGGGGACTGCTTGCTACTGATGTTATGAGCCAGAGAGTCTAGACTAGTTCATTTAACTTGCACTTCAATGCTGTTTCTACCATATGACCACCCTGATGCCTGAGTGTAACTCAGAGGTTTAATATTGCTCAGTCATGGGACACCCTAGGTTATATTCATATGCCTTGGAAAGCTGGGAGGCAATGTCCAAGTATGTGTGAGCAGCGTATATGTTCTAAGCCTGTTGAAGTCAGTGGCCTTCTTGCTCTTCAAACAGGCTGTAAATTTGGTGAGTTAAGTGTACTCACTGTCACGCTCAATCTCAACCAGAGTGCCTTGGCATCCTGGAGTACCACAAGTCCTTTATAGCTACCTGTCCATATTTTGAGCAACATGTAATTTCTTTTTTCCCATGACTAGGGTTCGACACTGTTGGGAGAGGTCTGCCAGATGAGGCATTAACTGAATAATTGAGAAATTGGAAGTACCATTGGTCACGTGTGCAAATAAGAGGCAGAACATAATTTCATGACAGCACCAAGGAAATATAGTGTGATGCCTGGGAAAAGTAAGAATTTGGCTTAGTATTTGAGAGAGCAGAAGCTATCAAGGCAGTAAACAGTTCCACCCAAAGAGCCACATGGGTGTGCAAAATTGTGGATGCATTCCTAAGCACAGCGAAATAGTGATTATGAGGCCATTTTCGTCCACATGCCTTGGGCTATTTTGAATCTTCTAATCACTTTAAGTGTGCTGTCTAAAGTATTTGTCAGCATGACCTGTGCACAGAATAGCTGAGAAACACTATTCTAGTGAAACCTGCTTCTGCCTACTGATGAACTATTGTTGATGCCTCATAGAAAGTGCCAAGAATGAATTCAGAGACAAGAGAAGTACTTTTTGGCTGGGATAGTTAAGGAAGACTTAATAGACAGGGTGGTATCTGAGGTAGATTTTGAAACCACTTGCAAAACTAGTATAAGTTGGAAAGAGATTGGCTTAGCAACCCATTTGAAAAGGGCTCAGGATTTTAGTCCATGGTAAGCCCATGAATTAAAGTATTTTTAAAGACTTTACCACACCTATGTTGGGAGGACTGTGCTAGGTGCTGGAGATAGGGATCCAAATCAGGCATTGTTGTGCCCTGGAAATGCTCACAGTTTAGTTGAGGGAAATATACCAGTAGATAGCTGTAATATATGTGAAACTACCTGCCCATTTGGCACCTGAAAGCAATTTGAAAGGCCTGGAGCATAGGGGTCAAGACAGCGTGTGGTGAGAATTGACACTGGGGCCACAGGCAGAGGCCCGATCATTGAGGGCCTTGTGCAAGATTTTAAAGATTTCATGCTTCATCATATATCAGTCAAGAGCGCAAGATGTGGTTGCCCAAGAATTTACCATATTTTCACCATTTAAAGATGCTATCCATTACTTACAACTTGCATCAGTGATCCAAAATGATCTCCATTGAAAAAAAAATGCTTCACATTAAATGTATGCAGTTACTTATCATTTTCAGAGATATTAAAATGTAAAAATAATGAACCCCGGAATCGAAAAAATATAGTGATTTGTATTAGGCTGTTTTAATTGAAGTTTCAGGTCTGCAATGAGATGTTGTTTGCTATGCTGATCATAATACACCTGTGTGTTTTTTTCCTGCTTCATTTTAAAAGGGACATCTAGACAAACTAAGTGCATTTAAGGAAAAAGCAACTAGGCTAGAAAAGGAGGTATTCATAGGATAAGTCAATATTGTCACTTGTGGAATGCCGAGCATCAGGGAGTGATGAAGGGTAGGGCAACAGCTACTGTGCTGACTATATAAAAAGATAGAAGATTCTCTCTATAAAAAGATAGAAGAATCTCTGTAGGTTGCACAGCTATCCCTTGCACTCTCTTGCCACTTTCAAGACCAAAGTTTATCTGTCTTCTTCACTAGACTCTTAAGTTTAATGAGGTAGGGAGTGCTGATCCCTGCTATAGCCCAGTACTTGGGCTTAAATTTGGCATTAAATACATATCGAATGACTAAATGAGTGAATGAGAGGCTAAGGCTTGGAGGCAGAGATGAGGAGACAGAACTGCTGTTAAGTCTTGGGAAGGTTGCCGTGTGGAAGTGTTAATGTGTTTGTTTGCTATGGTCGCCTGCATGAAATAAAGCCCAATAGATATAGAAAGAAACTATAGGGAGACAGAGTGGTCTCCAGTACAAGGAACTCTTATCTTCTCTAGTTACCTAAAGACAACATGACTACTGTATATACTGTAGAAGTTCTAAACCTTATTTGGGGAAATATGATGAAAACTATGGTCAGTCATCCCAGAAAAAAATGCATATAAGCCAAGCTTGCACTATCAAGGGGTTCAACAAAACTCCTATGGCCCGTTTGCAAACCCCATGTTAGTTAAGAATCTTATTTCCACCACTTTGCAGTTAACAAAGCACCTTCACATGCATTATTCTTAGGAGTAATGACTCTGTGGGGAAAGCAAGGCTGGATTATGAAACCCATTGTACAGGCAAAGAAAATGAAGCTCAGAGAGGTTGAGTCATTTGCCCAAGGTCACAGAACCAATAAATAAATAGTGGAGCTAGTATGTGAGTCCAGGTGCATCAGATGCCAGATTCCAGGGGCTCTGCAGTGCACCTCTATTGTTTCTGTGTCACTAGAAATGCTCAAACCAGCAAGGTTACCTCTTGGCAGGTAGAACGAGGTGCTGTGAGCATTGATGGGGTGAATGTGAAATACTTGATAAATGTATAAAATACTTCACAAGCCAGAAAACACTATATGTGTGTTTATTATCACAGAGGCTGTGGAGCATAGAAGGTAAGGGGGTGGACTCTGGAAACAGACATCCAGCTTTGAATTCCACTTTGGCCACTTAGCAGATGCGTAGTCTTAGACAAGTTATTTAAATTAAGGTCTCAGTTTATTCATCTTCAAAATAGGGATAATATATTTACCTTATGTGTTAGTGAGAGGCCAAAATGAGATAATGTGTACATTGCTTCATACAGTAACTGGCACTTGGTAACCCCCCCACCACCAAAATTTAGCTGTTTTCAATAAATGATAGCTAGTGTTGATGTACTCATTGTTATTACTTGAAATAACTTTATTTCAATAACACTATGAATCTCTAAAGAGTGAATCCTGTCCCTTATGACCAGGGCTATAAAGGAGTTTTTCTCTACCTTTATTCAAGCTGTGAGGTTACATGGTCTTCTGCTTTAACCCATGCCACACTGGACACTGCTTTTTCTGTTTTACTGTAAAATGTCAGAAGTTGTGGATTTTGCATAATTCTCAGCACAGTAGCTGTTACCCCACCCTTTAACTCCCCCTGATGCTCAGCATTTCAGAAGTGATAATTATTGATTTATCCTGTGAATACCTCCATGCCTTCAATAGATATTTAAACCATTTAGCCAATTTGATGGAATGCTTACTTTTTGAGGGGAGACTGCATTCATTGTCTGCTCTCTTTCTTGAGCCTATTCAAACAAACCTATTCAGCTTTTGTTTTTGATTTTAAGAGCAGGGATAGGGATAAAAAAGTAATGGAAATGATGATCATAATTTTTATGGTTTTAGTTAACAAAGAAGCTTATACTTAAATTAATATTTGTATTTTAACAATAATACAATGTACCCATATTTTTTCCAATTTAAAGCAGCCTCAAGAAAGAGCAGACAATGCAGTCTCCCCTTAAAAAGTAAGCATTCCATCAAATTGGCTAAATGGTTTAAATATCTATTGAAGGCATGGAGGTACTCATAGGATAAGTCAATATTGTCACTTGTGGAATGCCGAGCATCAGGGAGTGATGAAGGGTAGGGTAACAGCTACTGTGCTGAGAATTGTGCAAAATTTTTGCACAATTTTTTACATTGTGACATTTTTACAGTAAAACAGGAGAAGCATTAGGTTTCCCCTGGTGATTCTGTCCTTGTCACTAATGTCTGTAAATTTCCTTTTTTGGCAGATAGTTGTTAGATTAGGAAAGACAGTTGGCAAATATGCCCCTTCAGATTTAAATGGTAGATAACATTTGAATTGAAAGTGGGCACAAGCACGTTTCAATAAGATGACTTTAAGAAGGTTTATCTTACCACTTTTTTCAGCAATAGATTTTTCTAAGCTTTTCTTCTTTAATCCTAATAAAAACAGCTGGAAGTAGTCTGGTTATCTACAGTATTACTAATTACAACCTACTCTATGTTTCTGTACACTAATTACTTGTATTAGGCAAAGATACTGTTAAAATCCATTCGGCTTAAATTTTAACTATCTTTAATTTTATAGGACTTGAGAACAGTTTTGCAGCTTTTGAATAATGTAAAATACCAAACAAGATGTCAAGTTTGCCATGTGATGCTTCATGTTTTCTTTCCAGGATGAAAGTTTTCTTGGATTTCCAAATTTTCTATAGCTCTCGCAAGGGAGATAATTTAAGGCAGAAAATTAATCCATATTTTACAAAGTAAAAAAAAAAAAAATGGAGTGGAGATTTAGAACTTCAAGTACTGGTTATTAAAATGATCACATAATTCTTATCTTTCTATGTAGAGTGAAGAGTTGGGGTGCAACAATCTAAATATAGGAAAGTCCCATATTTACCTCACTTATTTTGTTTAAAAGCTTGCTTACTTCCCTCCTTGAATGTCATGATCTGGGCTTCCCTCCATCAGGGCCAAGATTACTTCTTCTGAGGTGTAAAGTGAAGTATTCAGCTTTTCGAATGTAGTGCCTTTTTCTAGCTATCTCTCAGTATTTCACCTTTGTAGTGGAATACCAACAAATCCCATAATAACTGCCTGAATTCCCAGAAAACGACACACAGCAGAAATTTTAAAGCAGCCTATATGATGCCCTAAAGTGCAAGTTGCTAGTGTTTATGTTTGGTTCTATTCTCCATCATAAAAAAAGAGAGAAAATACTTGGAATTAAAAGTACCTGACTTTGACCTTCCCTTGAACAATCCTTGAGGCATTATTATAATTAAGGGGACTGACCTTGAGGTTCTTTCATTCCTCCTAGTTTCCAAATAGGTTTTTTTTTTGCATCACAAAAGAAACGGAAAGTTTGGAAATTAGTAATAATTAACATATACACTTCTTCCTGCCATTTCTTATGTCTGGCTGCCAAAGTGCTGCACTGAATAAAATGAGACAGTATTGCTCAAAAGACACAAATGTTGAAATTAATATAATACAGAGTCTATATTACATGCAAGCAGGCGGTAGCTTTAAAACAGAGCTATCAGCCCATAGCGACTGTGGAGGTATTTCCTCATGTTATTATTATTTTTTTTTTTTGGTAATTTAAAATTTCTAGCCACATTAAAACTGTAAAACAGGTGGAATTAATCTTTTTTGCTTCTTTTTTTTTTCAATTACAGTATTCTCTCATGTTATTTTAATATGAAATGGTATGAGCGGCAATCTAGAATAAAAGGACTGCCCCTGAGGAGATCCCTGTACTATAAACAGAGGTATGGCTCTGCTATTGCTGTTTGCAAATATTTTTTTAAAGAGGATTGTACTTTTCCAAAAGGATGATGTTCCAGAAAGATATTGATTGAGAGAATTAAAAATGAAGTCCTTTATTTTTGTGTAAAGTAGCAGGTGAAAAGATGAATACTCAGTGATAAATGTTTGTCGATTAGAATAGTGTTTTGTTACCTGGACCTACTTAATTTTTCTGTCTCTGTTACAATCATTGTCTTATTTCTTTCTTTCTTTTTTTCTTACCAAATTTTGTCCAAAATATTAAGACACTAAAACTCTGTTGAATAATATGGATGAGATGGCTTGTCTGGAAGTTCCACATCCTTTTAGGAGGTTCTAGAAAGAGACTTAAGTCACGTTTTTCTTTCTCTTCAATTTGAGGGGGAGATGTGGAGTAGGTTACTTTGATCATGTAGCAGGGGATCCTGTGGTCTGTTGTACCATTCACATTGGGAAATTAATGTAGTTCACTTCAGCTTCATATCAATCAACTCTGGGCAGTCCCAGACTATGCCCTAGATAGCTCTAGCCTCTGAGAAGTGAGTCAGTCAGATAATTACCTTCCCACTCACAACCCATTTCACAGATTGAGTCCTGTGAACGATAGTATTTCTTCCCATTGTGGGTATAAATGGCACTTGCCACTTGCTGAGTTGGAGGGCCAGAGGCTGAAGGGGGTGGAAGTGGGGGTGGGAAGCTAGGGGTGGGTAGCCAGGAGGTAGTTCCTTTAGTCAAGGCCACCCAAGCATTCCCTGCTGTTTCTGGACTCAGCCAAGGATCCTGATGAGAGAGAAGAAGGTGTGGGGAAAATGTGCTGAGGGATTTCAAAATGTCGCCCTGCACTCAGGCTGTTCTTGTGGCAGTGGTGTGGAGTACGGCACAGCTTTTAGGTACTTGAAGTTGGGGGAAAGCAGCATGGGGTTATGAAAAGAGCTTGGAATTTGTAGTCACTGGGCCAGTACCTGAGTTCCGGCTGTGTAACTCTAAGAAAACCACTGCACCTCTCTGAGTCCTGCCTACTTTACAGGGCTATGGTGAACATCTAATCCAACAATAAACTTCCAAGCATTTTCTAAAACCACAAAACACTAATCAATTATTAGTTATTTGTGTGAGAGTTCAGAACTAGAAAAGTTGATTGAGCCATCATTATAAATATGAGAATGAAAGTCTGAGAAAAGTGTTATAAAATTTTTGGCCAGTTTAACTCTTTAAATTATCCTATTTTATAAACCTAAATTGTCTCATATCAGTTTTGCTTCTCCTATTGTTGACCTTCCTTAACAGTCTTTCCCCTTGATGGTGAATTTAGACTCTTCCCTTACAAAGCCACAATCCTTGCAGGTAGACTCTACATTGATTTGTTCAAAAAGAGCCTTTTACTGTTCATCCCTGTCACTTTGTCCTCTTACTGCATGGGGGATCTCTTCCTGAGTCTCCCAAGTTAAGCTGAGGAACCAGCCATTCTATCTGGCCCACTCTGCCCTGTTACCTGAAAGGATCTGCTCAGCACTGTGGGGACCAGGGAAAGATTTACTTCGAAGAGGGGATGGAAATCTATGGAACTCTCAGTCATACTGGGATAACAATGGCGGAGATTCCCACCTCATGGAAGGCTCTCAGGAACTATGGCTGTGGCTGGGCTGGGGAGAAGGTGGTCGGAAAAGTATAGTCCTCCTGGCGTACAGGTGGGGAGGAAAAATGAAGATGAGAATGGAGACTTAATACTCACTTCCATAATTATAAAATTTAGGTTTTGTCTCTTTATTATTCAGGATGTAAATCTTACAAATTTTAGTGATTATTTTCAGTGAGTCAAATAAACAATTGGGAGTGGGGGCAGGAAGCACTGAAAAATATGAACTACAACTAGATTAAACTGTCTACCATATATCACTTGAAACAGTCATTTCACTTCAAACTAGGACTTTCGTCACATCACATGCAACAATTTGTTATGTTATTTTAATGTCAGATTTCTGAAAACATCATAAATCTATAACATAGACTGAGTATTTAAAATTGCTAAGCAGGGAGAGTTTTCTGTACAAAAACAAAACAAAACAAAACAAAACCTGGGACATACTAGTGAACCACAATAAAGGCTATAGCTATAAGCATAGACTCTTAGAAATAAGTTAGAAGAATAGCTATTTTAATCCCTGTCATTTTTACATACTATGAAGATTCAGAGTGGTATTATTTGGCAGGCAGTATTATTTGAAGGCAGGTGTTAGACATGCAATTATCATAAAGACTCTATGAGGCGGATGACCACATGATACAAATTTATCTTTATTCTAATGTAGTTTATAGAGTTTTTTTTCTGACAAATTACACTACACTTTATGGAAATGTAACATTTTGTATGAATGGGAAGGATAAGCCTGGTTGCATGCTAATGAGGGAGACAAAGTAGCCTCACTCTTATTTGCAACTGGCCCAGACCTTTCCATTAGCAAATTAAAATCTGTTCAAATTTATTTACTAATATATTAGGAGAAGCTTCAGGCTAACCCCTTGACCTGTATTATATAGCAAACAACTGTAGCAGTGAAAATAATTAATAGCATGTAATGCACCTCCTGTTTATTTCTTCTTCATGCCCAGGGGTCAGCTGTATAGTGGGTTTGCCATCTGCATTCAGTTACAAGGGTATATTTACTTAAAATTTATCAATTATAGTTTTAAATGGCTTTCCTTAATTGCAGTCTTCTTATTCAAGAGTGATACATATCATATATGCTTTGTGTTTATTTCTATATTATATCACCTGCTCCTGACCAACTCCGAGAGAAGCCTATTCTTTTGAAAATAGTATCCCCTGAAGCCTGTTATGTTGTTTGTGTTTACTGCATAATCACGAGAGCCATGGCTTTGTTCGTCCTCATTATACCAATACTGAACTGATCGGTGTTCGCTCTCTATATCTAGGAAAAACCTTCTTCTCTCAATTACCTTGTGGATCCTTAAAAGAGAGATTTGGTTGCTAATGGATCTGAAATTTGCAATGCGAATGTCAGAGTCTACAAGTAGATGAGTGGACTAGGCTTTGCTGACCTCTGCTGTCTAATTTTAAAAGTCAATTCTAGTTTTGCTCGCTGCAGAGTTGTTTTCAGGCATTATTGAGTGTCTCATTCTACTGATAAAGCTAATCACAGTTTAGAGCAGTGAAAATGAAAGTGCTGCTGGGATAGCAAATGCACGTTGATGGTACCAAAAGGACATGGTCTGTGCCTGTCTCATTCAAGAGCCAAACCCATGCATCCTACACAAATGTAATTCAAAATTTGGGGCCACGAATTCTTACACATACAATGTTATTCTTTATCGTTGTAACTTTTTCAAAACGTTATCAGAAAATTTCCCAATATCTCGTTTGTTCAGAATAATATGTGTTCTGGGATGATTTTATGATGAGAGCATCTTCTAGGTAAAAGTAAGGCTCCAAGAGAAGAGGTGGAAACGGAATTACAAATTGTGAGAATGATTTGGAGTACAGAGGTACAGAGTAGCTGGGTGACTGGGACACGTCTCATTTCTGTTTGACAAAAGCGAAAAGTGAATTTGTTTATGTTTATGATCCCAGGGAATTTCATCCTCCTTTTTAAAATTCCATGGGTGTAGTTTTTTTTCTGGTTGTCATTTACCTGCTTGAGAACTTAGAAGCAATCATAAATTGGGGTGATGAAAGGTCAGGGCAGGTTCTTAGATGAACTCTCTGTAGCATCCATCATGTTGGTATCCCCACATTTCTACATGCCAAAAAAGTAGGGCCAAGAAGATTTGTTGTTTTTCTTGTCCGCTCAAGCGTAATCCTGTGGTAGGATGAGAATAGTTGTGGCTCTGTTTCCTGTTTCTACATAACCCAGGCTGGGCAGATGCCTTGAATCCCAGTAGTCTCTTCTATTTATTTAATGGTCTAGGTCTACTGCGATCTCCCAAATAACCTATGAAGTAGCGGCAACAGTTGTCATTCACCTGTTTTACAGATGATCAAACAGAGAAATAAAACAACATGGGTCAAAACATGGATTGAAACATGATAGATGTAGAATAGAACCCGAACCCACAACTTTAGCTCTGGAAAGACTGAAATCAGAAATCTTCATGAAATTCAAATCATGCACTAGCACCATCCTTTCCCTGGAATCCCCATTCTTTCCTTACTTTCTCTTCTTACTACCCTCCTACTCTGTCCCCAAATTCCTGGCCAGTGCCTTTTTATCCTTTTCCTAGCCTCCCCTATGGCAGCCACTTGCAACTCTTTCCTTGACTCAAAGCACAAATAGCCACAACGTGCCCATACGCCTCCTCTTCTAAAGTGAAATTAAAAGAATTGTTTATGAGAAATGAATCTTTTGATATCAAATCAGGGTAAATTGCTGTGCTGATAGTGGAACTGCTTTTGTCTGTTAGATTTAACTCCCTTTTCAAAATGGTTATCAGCTTTTTATATACCTGTAGGATCAAGGTCTTTATTGAGAGCTGGCATAGAACTATAGACTCTCAGGTTGTTCCTTAACAGGTTGTATTCAGTTTTTTGATTATTCTGACTGAATGCTTTCTCTGCAGCAATAAACTAGACCATTGTTTATAGTACAGAGGTTTCTGCCTTCAGGGTAATACCAGGTGTTGACTGTGGATTGAATAAATAATATCTTGGAATGTTACTTGGCCTTAAAAAAGAATGAAATTTTGCCACTTGTGACAACATGGGAAGAAGACCTAGAGGATATTGAGATAAGTGAAATAAGTCAGACAGAGAAAGAATACCATATGATTTTACTTATATGTGGAATCTAAAAAACAAAACAAATGAACAACAACAACAAAAAAAACAACAACAAACAGAAACAGACTCATAGACACAGAGAACAAATTGATGGTTGTCAGATGGGCAGGGGTTTAGGGGGCTGGATGAAAAAGATGATGGGATCAAGGAATACAAATTGGTAGTTACAAAATAGTCACGGGGATGTAAAGTACAGCAAAGGGAATCCATTCAATAATAATGTAATAACTATGTATAGTGCCAGATACGTACTAGACTTATTGGGGGGATCACTTTATAAGTTACATAAATCTCTAACCACTATATTGTACACCTGAACCTAATATATTGAAGGTCAACTGTAATTGAAAAAAAAAATTAAATATCTGAGAAAATATACTATAGCTTTAAAAATTTATGTGAATACTGTTGTGCTTAAATACAAATTCATTTAAAAATATTGACTTTACAGTAGCAGTTTATCAGTTAAGAGTTTCTAAATGAACAGATACTTCAATCGTGTGGAAGTCAATGAAACATTTCAGTGTTAAAACGATATCCTAATAGGAAAGAAAAGAGATAATCTATGGCAAAAAGAACTGAGCTGGAATTCAGAGACCTGAGTTCTAATTGTGTCTCAGTTATAAATTCTGGATCCGTTACATACTGAGTGATTTGGATAAGTGAGTTGTTCTCCAATCCTGTATTTTCCTGGTCTAAAAAAAAAAAATTATTTATCACTAAATATTTACTGTGATTCTATTATACTGCTAACATGTATTCATTACTTATCAATATGCCATTCATCAGCCTTTTTAACATTCACAGTGGCCCTGTCATAATCTCTTTTTCAGAAAAGGAAAATGAAGCACATAGGATGAAGGTATTCATTTTTTCCTATTATGGTATTATAGAAATTTTTTTAAAAAAGATCTTTACCTCACTTAGAATTCACTATGGCATGCAGTTGGGATTTCAGTTAATTTTATTTTTCCACATAAAGTTGATTCTGCAATTACTATTTACTGAATCTTTTTATCACTTGTTTTAAATTCAACCTTAATGATATTCTGAATTCCTGTACATACAGGATCTGCTTCTGGACTCTTGTGGTCCATTGATCTATTTTCCTCATCCTGTGCCATTTCACTGTTTCAAGGACTAGGTTAAAATGTTTTGATATTTTGTAAGACATGTGTAACTTCTTTATTTATCTTAATATTTTCCAGAGGTTAACAAAAATCTAGATCATTTTTGCCCATTTCTCTTCTGGAAGAATAATTAGGCTGAGATTTTCAAGTATAATGAGAAAAATGTATTGGATTAAAATTAGTTTGTGGAGAACGGATTTTTTTCAGATGATAGATGTCTTCATTTATTCCCATCATCTTTTAGTAAGATATTATTGTTGCATTCATGTAGGTCTTATGTACTTTGTATTAGGTTCATTTTTAGAGGTTATTATTATTGCTGTTGTGAACAGGTCGAGCTAGCTTTTGAATAATGGGTAAAATTTTGATTTGGGGAACAAAAGTAATGCAATTGAAGGCTTAGTGAAGAAAATTAAGCATGTAGTTTCTGGAAGACGGTAAGGGTTAATTATTAGATGGTAATTATATGAATGACTCCCTATCATCTCCGGGATAAATTTTACTGATAATACTTATCTCTTTGATAAGGTTATTAGGAAAGTTTTTGAAATGTGTAAGATATATGAAAATTAGTCTTCTAGTTTAATGTAAAATAAGAATTGTTGATTGAGGACTATTTAAGTGTTAGATGAGCATATTCTGACACCTTGTGGTCATTTAAGGGTATGTGTGATGTAGTTCTACTGGTTGAAGTGAAAGGATATAGATTATCCACAGAATCCTATTTAGAACTAAAAACTTCTTGTTTTACGTGTAAGGAAAGTGAGACCCAGAGAGTAAATAAATGGACCTTGCCCAAGCTCACACAGCTTCTTAGTAACAGAGCTGGGATCGTTTTTTCTGACCTCTTGCCTATTGCACTTTTTACTATATCATGGTCTAGTTGGTGATTTCTTAAAATTATAGAAAAAAAGAACTAAAATAAAATTATTATAATTTTAAAACCAAGACAGACATCTTTATATAATTTTGATGTCATCTTTGAGGAATTTAAATCATTTATGCATGTATGTGTTGGGGTGGTGGTGTTTTCTGTGGTCGGGAGTGGGGTGTAGGGCTGTTTTCTGGGTGTTTCTAAAGCTGGTCAAATTGTAAATCCTAAAAGACTTAGTGATTTCAACTCATTGCAGTGGATATACACAATTCTTTGAGCAACAGGGACCTAGAATATTTTCAAAGCTATTCACAGGGTTTTCTTATTGCCCAAGGAGGCCTGCGTTGTCCAAGAATGAGTCCATACGCCTGTTGCTCTCAGTCATTGGAAGTGTAGTCTCAGAATGTAGTTATGAATTCAGAGCATAGTAGCTGGGGCTGTTGGTCATTTTTACTCTTTGGGGATGGAATTTGAATGGTGCGTTTCGTTTTCGTTATCACCGGTCCTTCCATTACTTTGCACAGGTCTACTTTTCCTTAAGGGTCCAGGGAGTTGCTCCTCCATGGTTTCAATTGACATTTTTCTGAGAAAAAGGAGATTAGTGGGATGAACTACAGCCCTAGTCATTGCAGTTGACACTGAGATCACAACTGGTACTCATCCTCTCCCTCCTCCACTATTCGTTCTGAATTCACCTCACTCTCAGCAGTCTCCTCAGCACATCTCGGTGGCTTACCCAGTAGTGTGACCCATACCTTCATTCTTAAATGGTCTGAAGCCTTGGAAATCAGATCCTTCTCAGTCTGACATTGCTGTACTTGTCCATTCACAGTTATAATGGGGCAAGAGTACCTAAGTGAATCACCTGGATTCCACACCTAATCCTCCTGGACCCCTTATGTAAAAGCAGTCCTACCTCCTCTTGCTGATAAGAGTCAATTATCCCTGCCAGCATTATGACTCCTTTTCTTGCCTGCTGGTCCATTGGCACAAGGAATCCAGAGCTCTGACCTGTAGTTCCATCAGCTCTGACTGTAGTTCAATGGGAGCCTTGCTGTGTCCTCTGGAAAGAGTGTGCCTTTGGAAGACAGGACCTACAATCCTGCAGAGCTCAGATGAGAGAAGTAATGTTAGGTATAGCTATTCCACTCCTTAGTTCTCAGACCCATGTGTTCTTCCTAGTGAGGACACAGCACTATCTTGAGGTCTTTAATTTAATACATACACAACATTTTCAGGATGTCACCCCATCATTTCAGCATTGTCCCCAAGCTAGTGCTTCAGCTGTGCTTTTAGAAAGCCATTCCAGCACTCTATGAATTTGGTTGCTTTGAATGGTGGGGTATGTTATATAACTAGTAGGTCCCATGGTCATGGGTCCACTCCCACACCTCCTTCACTGTGAATTGAGTCTTTGGGTTACGTACTATACTTCAATGCCTGTGAATTCTGTAAGTCCTAGGATGCTGCGGGATGAGGCTCTGCCAACAGCAAAGGAAAATCCATTGCTGGATTAAATATCTGTCTCTGTGAGTATAAAGTGTTGGCCCCTCCAGGACGGGAGGGTCCGATTATAGTCAATTTGCAATCCAGTGGCCAGTAGATCTCTTTGAGGAATAGTGCCATACCAGTAGAGTTGGTCTCTGTTTCTGACAATTTGGACATTGACAGGCAGCAATAGCTAGTCTGGCCTTGGTAAGTGAGAGTTCATGTTACTGGGCCCATGTGCAGTCTCTGTCTTTGCCACTGTGGCCTTTCCATTCCTGTGCCCATCCTGACAGTTCTGGGCTGTACAGTGACCATGGATAGCTAGTGTTGATTGGTCAAGTTATTTTTCTACTTGATAAGTGTAGCTTCCTATGAAAATTTTAAATTGGGAAATATAAATCCTCCAACTTTGTTCTTTTTCAAGATTGTTTTGCCCATTATGGGTCTGTTGCATTTTCGCATAGATTTTAAGGATGAGTTTGTCAAGTTCTGTAAAAAAAAAAAAATGAGCCTACTGACATTTTGACAGAGATTGCATTGAATCTATTGATTGATCAATTAGGGGAGAATTTCTTTTTAATTATATTGAATCTTCTAATCCATGAATCTGGTTACTTTCTCTCAGCATCGTTTTGTAGTTTTCAACATACAAATGTTACACATGTACAATGTTTCTGTCACAGTGGTTTTTTTTTTATCTGAAGAGAGTTTGTATTTTGTCAATCTTTTCTTGTGTCTAATGAAGAATGACCGATTTTTTCCCTTTATACGATGATATAGTGCATGCACGTTTTTTTTGCCTTGCTGGTAAACTTTTACCTCTGGTTGACAATCCTGCACCAGATATGTGTATGTGCATATAAATTATTATTATTCCATAACGTGTTGGATTCGTTTTGACTATTCACTGAGGAGTTTTTCCACCTGTGTTGAGAGGACTGCTGCGTTCCTGCGGCTCCATTCACTACCTTCGTCTCTTTTGGTTTTGTTGTCAGTGGCTCACACGGCACTTGCTGATGATTAGCTGGGAAGTATTATTGTTTTCTTTTACTTCCTTCTGACTGCAGGAAAATTCTTCTCAGGAGCCCAGGTTTTATTTTTTTTCGAATGTTTTGTTAATTCTTTAGAAGCAGAGCTTTGTTCTAGACTTTTTTCTTTGTGGGAAGTTTTTTGACTAATTTATTCAATTTCTTTGCTGGTTATAGGTTGATTCAGATTTTCTATCCACTCTTTAGTCAATTTTAGTAGTTTGCATCTTTCTAGGAATTTTTCCATTTCATCTAAATTTTCTAATTTGTTTGCATACGGGTGTTCATAGTATTCTCTCACAATCCTTTTAATTTCTGTAAGGTCAGTGGTGTTGTCTTCTCTTTCGTTCTTGATTTTGGTAATCAATGTCTTCATTTTTTCTTGTTTAGTCTTGCTAAAGGTTGTCGATTATTGTCCATCATTTCAAAGAACCAATTTTGGTCACAATGATTTTCTCTGTTGTTTTTCTGTTTTCTATTTCATTGATCTGTACTTTTATTCTTATTATTTCCTTCTTTCTTCATCTTATGAGTTTAGTTTGCTTTTATTTTTCTAATTTCTCAAGGTGGAAGCTTTGGTTAATGGTTTGAGATATTTCTTTTTTGAATACAAATGTTTAAACCTATAAATTTTCTTCTAAGTACTTCTTTGACTACATCCCATACATTTCGATACCTTGTTTTTGTTCCTGTTCAATTCAAAATATATCCCGTGTTCCCTTGTGATTTATTATTTGACATTTGACCCATGGGTTATTTATAAGTGTATTATTTAATTTCAAAATATTTGTTAATCACAAAAATGTGATTCAGTTGTTGGTTTCTAAGTTAATTCTATTTCAGTTAATGAACATACTTTGTATAATTTCAGTTCTTTTAAATTTGAGATTTGCTTTATGGTCTACTGTATGACCTATCCTAGAGGAGGTACTATGTGCGCTTGAAAATATATACTCTGCAGTAGTTGGGTGGGATGTTCTATAGATGTCAGATTGAATTTGTCGGTAGTGACATTTTAATCTTTTATACCTTTGCTGATTTTCTATCAATTATTGAGAAGAGGACATTAAAGTCTCTTTTATTGTTAGATTGTCTGTTTCCCCTTTCAATTCTGTCAGCTCTTGTTTTACGTATTTTAGGTTGTTAGGTATGTATGTATTTTTTAATTGTCATAGCTTCCTGATGAATGGCATTTTATTATATCTCTAGTAATTTTTGTCTTAAAATTACTTTTGTGTGTGATATTAGTCTAGCCAGTCCAGTTTCCCTTTGGTTGCTGTGTACATGGTATACCTTTTTCTATCCGTTTACTTTCAACCTATTTGTGTCTTTGAATATAAAGTATGTCTCTTGTAGACAGAATATAATTGTATTGTATCTTTAAATTCAGTCTGAGAATCTGCCTTTTGATTTATGTTTAATCTTTTTTACATTTAATGTAATTATTTATGATTGGATTTACTCAGCAATTTTGCTACTTGTTTTCTGTGTCACATATCTTTTTTGTTCCTCCTTTACTGTTTTGTTTTGCTGTAATTTTCTAGTGTACCACTTTAAATCATTTATTGATATTTTTACTATATATTTTGACTTATTTTTCTTAATGGCTTCTCTGGGAATTAAAGAATATATTTTAACTTATCACAACCTATTTCAATTAACACTAACTTAATTCTGGTAAAATATAGACATTTTCTCAAAAAGATTTACGCACCCCTATGTTCATTGCAGCATTATTTCTAATGGCTAAGATATGAAAGCAATCTAGGTGTCCATTAATAGATAAATGGGTAAAGGAGATATGGTATATATATGCAATGAGATATTACTAAGAAATAAAAAAGAATGAAATCTTGCTGTTTGTGACAACATGGATGGATCTATAGGGTATTATACTAAGTGAAATTAGTCTGAGAGGGGAAAAACAAATACCATATGATTTAACTTATACATGGAATTTAAAAAGTGAACAAACAAAGCAGACTCATAGAAACAGATCAAATGGATGGTTGTCAGAGGGGGCGTGGGGAGATGGGTGAAAAAAGGTGAAGGGGAAAATAGTCAATAATATTGTCATAACTTTGACGGATGTTACTAGACTTAGTATGGTGATCACATTGTAAGATATATAAATGTTGAACCACTATATCGTACACCTAAAACTAATATAATATTGCATACCAAGTATACTTAATTAAAAATATATAAATTTTCTCTAATACTGTTTTATTTTCTCACCATTTCTTTGTCCTGGTTTTTCATATATATTACATCTTTATGTTATAAGCCCAACATACAATTTTATAATTATTATTTTATGCGATTGTATCTTAAATAATGCAATAGCAGAAAAGTAAAATGTATATTTATACTGTCTTTATAGTTAACTACATCATTACCTTTACCAGATAATTGTTTAATTCAATGAGGTTCTTTCAATTATAGTTGGCATACAATAATATATTAGTTTCAGTTGTACAGCTTGATTAGAGATCTATATAACTCACATTGATCACCCCACTAAATCTAATACCCTTCTTCCCTCCTACATATTTAGTACAACATTGTTGACTATTTTCCTTATACTACACTTTATATCTCCATGTCTACTTTGTAACTATCCATTTGTACTTCTTAATCCCTTTGCCCTTTTTCACCGTTCCCCTCTAAACCTGTTCCTATCTAGTAGCCCTCAAGATATTCTGTATCTATGAGTTTGTTTCCATTTTTGTTGTTGTTTATTTTGTTCTTTAGATTCCACATGTATGTGAAAATAAATGGTATTTGTCTTTCTCTAACTGACTTAGTTCTTTCAGTATAATACCCTCTAGGTCCGTCAAGGCATTCCCATTCCTTTTAGTCTGTATGTGTCTTTTAATCTGAAGTGAGTCTCTTCTAGGAAGCATATGTAGAGATCTTGTTTTCTTATCCATTCAGCCACTCTATCTTTTGGTTGGAACACTTAATTGTTATTACCATTCTTTATTCCTGTTTTTGATACATATTTTTTCTTCTTAAAGAAGTCCCTCCAACATTTCCTGTGATACTGGCTTGGTGTTGATAAATTCCTTTAGCTTATTTTTGTCTGGGAAGCTCTTTATCTGTCTTCGACTCTAAATGATAGCTTTGCTGGATAAAGTAATCTTGGTTGTAGATCTTGGGTTTTCATCACATTGAATATTTTGTGCCAAACCCTTCTGTCCTGCATAGTTTCTTTTGAGAAGTCAACTGCCAGTCTTATAGGTGCTCCCTTGTAGGTAACTGACTGCTTTTCTCTTGCTGCTTTTCAGATTCACTCTTTGTATTTAACCTTTGGCATTTAAATTATGTTGTGTCTTAGTGTGGGCCTCTTTGGGTTCCTGGTTTTTGTGACTCTCTGAGCTTCCTGGGGTTGTATGTCTATTTCCTTCACCTGGTTAGAGAAGTTTCCATCATTATTTCTTCAAACAGATTTTTCAATTTCTTGTTCTCCCTCTATCCTTTAGGTACCCCTGTGACACGGATGTTGTTACATTTAATTTTGTCCCATAGGCTCCTAAAATTATTATTATATTCTGGGCTTCTTTTTTCTGGCTGTTCTGATTGAGTGTCCTTGGTGTCCTTATCCTCTATATTGGTGGTTTGATCCTCTTCTTCATCCACTCTGTTGATTCCCTCTAATATACTCTTCATCTCAGATATATTCTTCATTTCTGACTGGTTCCCTTTTATAATTTCCATTTCCGTTTTTACTTTTTTATCTCTTTGTTAAAGTTCTCACTGAGTTTATCAACACTTATCCTAAGTTCATTGAGCATCCTTATTACCAGTGTTTTGAACTCTGCATCTGTTAGGTCGCTTGACGCCATTATTCCTGGATCTCTGTTCTGTTCTGTCATATGGTTTCTGCTTCTTCATCTTCCCATTTTGGCTGCCTTTCTGTGTCTGTTTCCATGTACTAAGCAAAGCTCCTAAGTCTCCTGGTCTTATTAGCGTGGCTTTGTGTAGTAGGTGTCCAGTGGCACAGTCCTGAGAGGGATTCAGCTAGAAGCCAAGTTTAGCCCCAGCCTGTGTCCCTCCAGGGCCACCTGTTAAGATTCAGCAAGCAATCCACAGATGCTATGCTTGTAGTTGACTCAAGAGGCCACTCCTGAAACAGAGGCCAGTTGCTACCAGTGTGGATCCTGGAGTTACTCAGCAAGGAGCACCTGACTTGTTGAGAACACAGCTGGATGTGGCTTGGGTGGGGCTGCGAGTTTGGGGAGGTGAAGTTTCAGAAACTCTTCTGAGCAGAGCGACCTCTGTTAGCCAGCTCAATGAAGTCTCAGCTATGGTGGCATTGAGTCCACACACTGGGAGGGGGAGGGTTCAACAGAGGAACAATGGATACCACCAGCACTTCTGTCCTGGAGAGAGCCTCGCCTTCGACCCTTTCTCCGACAGCTCAGTGTCTCCTTGTAAGTCCCTGGTGCCCACCGTGCAGCCAACCCAGCGTGATGCTCAGAACAAGCAGGTCTGTCACCACGAAAGTCCGCAGACACGGCCCCTTTAAGAGGTGTCTGCAGTTGTTGCTGCTGCTGCAGCCTCTGTCCCACTCAGCCTCTGGGGATGGGGCAGCCTAGGTCTTTGCCCCATCCTACCTCCTTCCATTGCAGGGTGATTTCTTATTTTTCTCCCTAGTAGTAGAGCTCTTGTTCATCTAGACCCCAGGTGTCATGCTTGCTGTTTGCTTCATATTTCTGTCATGACTTTGAT
>NW_024340698.1:1829770-1873689 GCF_902729225.1 Pteropus medius | reverse complement strand
TTTTTTTTTTTATCATGAAAGGGATTTGTATTTTGTCAAATGTTTTTCTTGTGTCTATTGAGATGATACGATTTTTTTTCCCTTTATACATTGATATGGTGTATTACACTGACTGATTTTTGTATTTTCGGCCAAACTTCCATATCTGGGACAAATCCCTTAGGTCATGGTATATAGTCCTTTTTGTATGCTGTTAGGTTCAGTTTGTGAGTATTCTGCTGAGGATTTTTGCATCTATATTCATTAAGGATACTGGTCTACAGTATTCTTTTCTTGTGATGTCTTTGGTTTTGGTATCTGAGTAATACTGGCCTTGTAGAATAAGCTAGGAAGTGTTTCTTCCTCTTCTAATTTTTGGAAGAATTCATATAGAATTGGTTTTAATTTTTTTTTCAAATGTTTGGTAAAATTCATTTGAAGCCATTTGGGCCTGGACTTTTCTTTGTGGGAAGTTTTTTGACTAATTTATTCAATTTCTTTGCTGGTTATAGGTTGATTCAGATTTTCTATCCACTCTTTAGTCAATTTTAGTAGTTTGCATCTTTCTAGGAATTTTTCCATTTCATCTAAATTTTCTAATTTGTTTGCATACGGGTGTTCATAGTATTCTCTCACAATCCTTTTAATTTCTGTAAGGTCAGTGGTGTTGTCTTCTCTTTCGTTCTTGATTTTGGTAATCAATGTCTTCATTTTTTCTTGTTTAGTCTTGCTAAAGGTTGTCGATTATTGTCCATCATTTCAAAGAACCAATTTTGGTCACAATGATTTTCTCTGTTGTTTTTCTGTTTTCTATTTCATTGATCTGTACTTTTATTCTTATTATTTCCTTCTTTCTTCATCTTATGAGTTTAGTTTGCTTTTATTTTTCTAATTTCTCAAGGTGGAAGCTTTGGTTAATGGTTTGAGATATTTCTTTTTTGAATACAAATGTTTAAACCTATAAATTTTCTTCTAAGTACTTCTTTGACTACATCCCATACATTTCGATACCTTGTTTTTGTTCCTGTTCAATTCAAAATATATCCCGTGTTCCCTTGTGATTTATTATTTGACATTTGACCCATGGGTTATTTATAAGTGTATTATTTAATTTCAAAATATTTGTTAATCACAAAAATGTGATTCAGTTGTTGGTTTCTAAGTTAATTCTATTTCAGTTAATGAACATACTTTGTATAATTTCAGTTCTTTTAAATTTGAGATTTGCTTTATGGTCTACTGTATGACCTATCCTAGAGGAGGTACTATGTGCGCTTGAAAATATATACTCTGCAGTAGTTGGGTGGGATGTTCTATAGATGTCAGATTGAATTTGTCGGTAGTGACATTTTAATCTTTTATACCTTTGCTGATTTTCTATCAATTATTGAGAAGAGGACATTAAAGTCTCTTTTATTGTTAGATTGTCTGTTTCCCCTTTCAATTCTGTCAGCTCTTGTTTTACGTATTTTAGGTTGTTAGGTATGTATGTATTTTTTAATTGTCATAGCTTCCTGATGAATGGCATTTTATTATATCTCTAGTAATTTTTGTCTTAAAATTACTTTTGTGTGTGATATTAGTCTAGCCAGTCCAGTTTCCCTTTGGTTGCTGTGTACATGGTATACCTTTTTCTATCCGTTTACTTTCAACCTATTTGTGTCTTTGAATATAAAGTATGTCTCTTGTAGACAGAATATAATTGTATTGTATCTTTAAATTCAGTCTGAGAATCTGCCTTTTGATTTATGTTTAATCTTTTTTACATTTAATGTAATTATTTATGATTGGATTTACTCAGCAATTTTGCTACTTGTTTTCTGTGTCACATATCTTTTTTGTTCCTCCTTTACTGTTTTGTTTTGCTGTAATTTTCTAGTGTACCACTTTAAATCATTTATTGATATTTTTACTATATATTTTGACTTATTTTTCTTAATGGCTTCTCTGGGAATTAAAGAATATATTTTAACTTATCACAACCTATTTCAATTAACACTAACTTAATTCTGGTAAAATATAGACATTTTCTCAAAAAGATTTACGCACCCCTATGTTCATTGCAGCATTATTTCTAATGGCTAAGATATGAAAGCAATCTAGGTGTCCATTAATAGATAAATGGGTAAAGGAGATATGGTATATATATGCAATGAGATATTACTAAGAAATAAAAAAGAATGAAATCTTGCTGTTTGTGACAACATGGATGGATCTATAGGGTATTATACTAAGTGAAATTAGTCTGAGAGGGGAAAAACAAATACCATATGATTTAACTTATACATGGAATTTAAAAAGTGAACAAACAAAGCAGACTCATAGAAACAGATCAAATGGATGGTTGTCAGAGGGGGCGTGGGGAGATGGGTGAAAAAAGGTGAAGGGGAAAATAGTCAATAATATTGTCATAACTTTGACGGATGTTACTAGACTTAGTATGGTGATCACATTGTAAGATATATAAATGTTGAACCACTATATCGTACACCTAAAACTAATATAATATTGCATACCAAGTATACTTAATTAAAAATATATAAATTTTCTCTAATACTGTTTTATTTTCTCACCATTTCTTTGTCCTGGTTTTTCATATATATTACATCTTTATGTTATAAGCCCAACATACAATTTTATAATTATTATTTTATGCGATTGTATCTTAAATAATGCAATAGCAGAAAAGTAAAATGTATATTTATACTGTCTTTATAGTTAACTACATCATTACCTTTACCAGATAATTGTTTAATTCAATGAGGTTCTTTCAATTATAGTTGGCATACAATAATATATTAGTTTCAGTTGTACAGCTTGATTAGAGATCTATATAACTCACATTGATCACCCCACTAAATCTAATACCCTTCTTCCCTCCTACATATTTAGTACAACATTGTTGACTATTTTCCTTATACTACACTTTATATCTCCATGTCTACTTTGTAACTATCCATTTGTACTTCTTAATCCCTTTGCCCTTTTTCACCGTTCCCCTCTAAACCTGTTCCTATCTAGTAGCCCTCAAGATATTCTGTATCTATGAGTTTGTTTCCATTTTTGTTGTTGTTTATTTTGTTCTTTAGATTCCACATGTATGTGAAAATAAATGGTATTTGTCTTTCTCTAACTGACTTAGTTCTTTCAGTATAATACCCTCTAGGTCCGTCAAGGCATTCCCATTCCTTTTAGTCTGTATGTGTCTTTTAATCTGAAGTGAGTCTCTTCTAGGAAGCATATGTAGAGATCTTGTTTTCTTATCCATTCAGCCACTCTATCTTTTGGTTGGAACACTTAATTGTTATTACCATTCTTTATTCCTGTTTTTGATACATATTTTTTCTTCTTAAAGAAGTCCCTCCAACATTTCCTGTGATACTGGCTTGGTGTTGATAAATTCCTTTAGCTTATTTTTGTCTGGGAAGCTCTTTATCTGTCTTCGACTCTAAATGATAGCTTTGCTGGATAAAGTAATCTTGGTTGTAGATCTTGGGTTTTCATCACATTGAATATTTTGTGCCAAACCCTTCTGTCCTGCATAGTTTCTTTTGAGAAGTCAACTGCCAGTCTTATAGGTGCTCCCTTGTAGGTAACTGACTGCTTTTCTCTTGCTGCTTTTCAGATTCACTCTTTGTATTTAACCTTTGGCATTTAAATTATGTTGTGTCTTAGTGTGGGCCTCTTTGGGTTCCTGGTTTTTGTGACTCTCTGAGCTTCCTGGGGTTGTATGTCTATTTCCTTCACCTGGTTAGAGAAGTTTCCATCATTATTTCTTCAAACAGATTTTTCAATTTCTTGTTCTCCCTCTATCCTTTAGGTACCCCTGTGACACGGATGTTGTTACATTTAATTTTGTCCCATAGGCTCCTAAAATTATTATTATATTCTGGGCTTCTTTTTTCTGGCTGTTCTGATTGAGTGTCCTTGGTGTCCTTATCCTCTATATTGGTGGTTTGATCCTCTTCTTCATCCACTCTGTTGATTCCCTCTAATATACTCTTCATCTCAGATATATTCTTCATTTCTGACTGGTTCCCTTTTATAATTTCCATTTCCGTTTTTACTTTTTTATCTCTTTGTTAAAGTTCTCACTGAGTTTATCAACACTTATCCTAAGTTCATTGAGCATCCTTATTACCAGTGTTTTGAACTCTGCATCTGTTAGGTCGCTTGACGCCATTATTCCTGGATCTCTGTTCTGTTCTGTCATATGGTTTCTGCTTCTTCATCTTCCCATTTTGGCTGCCTTTCTGTGTCTGTTTCCATGTACTAAGCAAAGCTCCTAAGTCTCCTGGTCTTATTAGCGTGGCTTTGTGTAGTAGGTGTCCAGTGGCACAGTCCTGAGAGGGATTCAGCTAGAAGCCAAGTTTAGCCCCAGCCTGTGTCCCTCCAGGGCCACCTGTTAAGATTCAGCAAGCAATCCACAGATGCTATGCTTGTAGTTGACTCAAGAGGCCACTCCTGAAACAGAGGCCAGTTGCTACCAGTGTGGATCCTGGAGTTACTCAGCAAGGAGCACCTGACTTGTTGAGAACACAGCTGGATGTGGCTTGGGTGGGGCTGCGAGTTTGGGGAGGTGAAGTTTCAGAAACTCTTCTGAGCAGAGCGACCTCTGTTAGCCAGCTCAATGAAGTCTCAGCTATGGTGGCATTGAGTCCACACACTGGGAGGGGGAGGGTTCAACAGAGGAACAATGGATACCACCAGCACTTCTGTCCTGGAGAGAGCCTCGCCTTCGACCCTTTCTCCGACAGCTCAGTGTCTCCTTGTAAGTCCCTGGTGCCCACCGTGCAGCCAACCCAGCGTGATGCTCAGAACAAGCAGGTCTGTCACCACGAAAGTCCGCAGACACGGCCCCTTTAAGAGGTGTCTGCAGTTGTTGCTGCTGCTGCAGCCTCTGTCCCACTCAGCCTCTGGGGATGGGGCAGCCTAGGTCTTTGCCCCATCCTACCTCCTTCCATTGCAGGGTGATTTCTTATTTTTCTCCCTAGTAGTAGAGCTCTTGTTCATCTAGACCCCAGGTGTCATGCTTGCTGTTTGCTTCATATTTCTGTCATGACTTTGATATGGTCGCAGGAGGAGATGAACAAAGCCTCTATCATCTATGCCATTTTGCCCAGTCTCCCCAATTTGTACTTTTTTATCCCTTTACCTTTTTCACCCAGCCCCCAACCCTCCCCCCATCTAGCAATCACCCGTTTGTACCTATGAGTCTGTTTTCATTCTATTTGTTTATTTTGTTCATTAGATTCCACATATAAGTGGAATCATAGGGTATTTGTCTTTCTCCAACTTATTTCAGTTAGCGTAATATCCTCTAGGCCCATCCACGTCATTGCAAATGATAAAATTTCATATTTTTATGGCTGAGTAGTATTACATTATATATATGTACCATAATTTCTTTATCCAGTCATCTATTGATGGGTGCTTAGGTTGTTTCCATATCTTGGCTATTATAAATAGTGCTGCAGTGAACATAGGGGTGCATAAATCTTTATGAATTAGTGTTTTGGATATCTTCAGATAAATACCCAAAAGTGGAATTACTAGGTCATAAGGTAATCCTGTTTTAAATATTTTGAGGAACCTCCAAATTGTTTTCTATGGTGGCTGCACCAATTTACAGTCCCATCAACAGTGCACGAGGGTTCTCTTTTTTCCACATCTTCTCTAACACTTGTTTTTTGTTTCTTGTTTTTTATTGATTGATGATAGCCATTCTGACAGGTATGAGGTGATATCTCATTGTGGTTTTAATTTGCATTTCTCTGATGATTACTGATATTGAGTATCTTTTCATATATCTATTGACCATATGTATGTCCTTTTTAGAGAAATGCCTATTCAGGTTCTGTCCTCATTTTTAAAATGAAACTTTTTGGTGCTGAGTTCTAGGAATTCTTTGTAAATTTTGGATATTAACCTCTTATCAGATGTATTATAGACAAATATCTTCTCCCATTCAGTAGGTTATCTTTTCATTTTGCTGATGGTTTCCTTTGCTGTGTAAAAACTTTTTAGTTTGACATAGTCCAATTCATTTGTTTGTTCTTTTGTTTCCTTTGCTTGAAGAGATATATCAGAAAAAATATTGCTAAGAGCAATGTGAGAGAGTTTACTGCATATATTTTCTTCCTGGAGTTTTTGTGTATGTGTGTGTGTGTGTGTGTGTGTGTCAGGTCTTACATTTAAGTCTTAATCCATTTTGAGTTTATTCTTATCTATTGTGAAAGAAGGTAATCCAGTTTCATTTTTTTTGCATGTCTGTCCAGTTTTCCCACCACCATTTATTGAATAGACTGTCTTTACCCCATTGTGTACTCTTGCCTCTTTTGTCATAGATTAAAGGACCATATAGGCATAGATTTATTTTGGGGCTCTCTATTCTGTTCCATTGATCTACATGTCTGTTTTTATGACAGTACCATGCTGTTTTGATTACTTTAGCATTGTAATATAGTTTGATATCAGGTAGCATGATACCTCCAACTTTGTTCTTCTTTCTCAAGATTGCCATGGCTATTCAGGGTATTTTATGGTTCCATATAAATTTTAAGATTATTTGTTCCAGTTCTCTGAAAAACGCCACTGGTATTTTGATAGGGATTGAATTGGGTATAGATTGCTTTGGGTGGTATGGATATTTTACCAATGTTAATTATTACTATTCATGAGCATAGTGTGTGTTTTTATTTGTATCTTTAATTTCTTTCCTCAATGACATAATTTTCCAAGTACAGATCTTTTATCTCCTTGATTAAATTTGTTTCTAGGGTTTTGTTGTTGTTGTTGTTGATGCGATTGTAAATGGGATTGTTTTCTCAATTTCTCTTTCTGATAGTTTGTTATTGGAGTATAGTATAAAACTTTTTTAAAAAATTGTTTTAAAATGTATTTCTCAATTATAGTTGACATACAATATTATATTAGTTGCAGGTATACAACACAGTTATTAAACATTTATATATCTTATGATAAGTCTAATAAGAATCTTAAACAGTTCGTTCTTTAGTTGTGTTTGCTCTTCACTGCAAGGATAAAGGCCTCTTTGTGAACTACCACCTAGGCCTACCACATTTAGCCATTAACAGACCCTCATTAATCTTCTTCAGGGTACCAATGGAACTCATCACTATCCAGCCAACTCCACTGTTTTCATAGGCACTATTACACCTATATCTCTCAAATGCCTGAATCATCAACCTGCAACAGTGTTTCCCTGCAGTAGGACATTTCCTCGGTTGGCTCTGGGAAATCTTTAGCAACTATACCACCATGATGTGCCAGAGACTGGGTAATAAGTGAGCCAGTCCAAAATCTCCATCTTATTGCTTATTTTCTCAGACCACTTTTGGTACCATTTGTGCCAGTTTAGGTCCCTAAGAAGCATAAGCCAAGATGGGATTAGACATGCAGAGCATTATTAGGGAGAATGCCTATAAGGGAAAATGTGAAGGTTTCCAGAAGAGGCTGGGAGAGCTGAAAGATCATGATGCAGGTTGACTTTTGTGAAAGAGCTAGAGAAGGAAAGAAGAATGGGTGAAAATCTTAGACTCAGTGCAGTTCTAAGGAAATTTGACAAGGCCAGTGGGGAGTCCTTGAACTAAGGCTGGCTGTCAGAGGAGTCTTGTATCTCCCAGGATTGGGCTTGCATTCATATCCCTGCTTTGTTCAGTCATTGTCTAGGAGCAACTCATGGAAAATGTGTCTTCAGTATGAACACAGTGGGTAGATAGCACAGCAGCTGGAAGTGTCAGTGAAATATACTCCCTATAGTTGGAGTTCTGAGAGCCACAGTAAAGAGAGAGGATTTCATGGCTCCCACACTTATTCTTTATTTTCCTGTTTTAAATCACTTTTCAGCTCTTCATTTTTACCTAATCTTTTCAATGCTAATCTTCATTTGTATTTCATAATTAATATTTAAACAAAGTGTTATTGAGTTACTAATTGTTGAGGAGTAAAAGTGGAGACAAAAAAGTGGAGAGATAAAGGTATGAACAGTAGAATTTCAAGGAAATAATATATGCTGATTGTCAAAAATTATGTTGAAAATTGTATTTTAAAATTGTTTTTCCACTCAAAATTTATAAAGAATTTAGAAAAGTTTTGAACCTATACTAGAAATATTTAAAATATTTTTTCTATGGATATGACTTGGGCCAGCTACTTCAGTACATGTCCACTAACTTTATCTCTCCTTTAGTTCTCCTTTTGAATGTCTTTTCTGTATATGACTTGGATTGTCAGAGGTTACCTGTATGTGACTTGGTTAATGTGTCTTAACAATGCACTTTACCACCTAAATGTTTTTGTTTTAGATTTTTCTTAATCAGGTAACCAGAAATCTTAGAACTTTTACAAAATCAGGTTTATATGATTATATGTGTTGCATTCTTATTGCTACTATATGTAGAATTTTTATTTATCACAGGCATGCCTCTAAAATCAAAGTGTTTCACTGGAGTGAATGTTTTCCCTAATATTTTTTTGCACAAGGATACACATAAGTAAGGCTTGGATCAAGTTTTTTCATTAGATCGAGACAGTCGGCATGGGTGGAAGAGGTACCTGTCTGTGTTATAATAGCAGGAATAAAATGACACCAATATAGCTGTTTATGGGAAATATTTTGTCTTAGAAAACAGTTTGTTACAGAACTGTTTTTGATGCTTGGAATTTTCCTGCAAAATGAAGCAAGCAACTCAATAAGCTGTTTGTCTCTCAGTATAATTTGGAGAAAAATGCTCCATTTCTGTAAGTTTGACCCTAGATATTAATTTTTATTATCTTTAACTGCATTAAATCCTATTTAGCATTGCTGTTGAAAATCGAATTATCAATGCTAACTTAGCTTTCATGTAAATTTGAATCTGACAGATTAAACTGGTAGATTTACCACTTGAAAGAAAGGACTTTTCTAGTAACTTCCTCAGTTTCTGCAGACACATCTTTATCCTTTGAGCTATCTCCTTCCACTACTAATATTGGTGTTTTAACATTTCGATAGAGCCAATTAAGTTGAAGTCTTTCCTAAAGCTGTTCGTGACAACTAGACATATTAATATATATGAATTTGGGAATAAATTTTAACCAGGAACAATCATGTCTTAGTCATGTGACCATTTTACTGGAAAGTTGCAGAACCATCCACATGAGTCTCTTGTGAGTGCGAGTTAGTGGGGAATGAGATAGAAAAGGACCTTTAACCCATTATCATCAGTTCTCAAATTTCTGTGCTAATTAAGAGAGGAGTGGCTCTAATAACCCCACACGATGGATCATCCAACAGCTCTTTCTCTTTGATGCGGATATAGATCATGAGAAATTTTTATTATTTGCCATCATACCAATCTTCTCATTGCTATTTGACTAATGTATAAAAAATATTTCTTGACTTAGCTTATTTGTGTTCTAAGAGCCAGAAGCGAGAGGAGAAAGGGCATTCCAGAAGGACGCTGGTTGGTGGGAAGACTTTACCCGGTTTTAAACTTTGTTAAATATACTCAAGAAATTTGGTAAACCAGGTATGGAAACTATGAGAAATAACTTTAGCTCAGTTTCTTAATTGAACACTGAATGATCCAGAGAATATTTTTTTCAATTTAAATTTTGGAGAATTACTTTAAAAAACTTTATATATGCATACTTTTAATTTTATTTATCTGTTTAAAATTATTTTAATTTTTAATTACAGATGGCATACAATATTATGTTAGTTTTAGGTGTACAACAGAATGATTAGACATTTGTATAAATTATGAAGTGACCCTGAAAAGTTTAGTACCCATCTGGCACCATACTAAATTATTACAGTATTATTGACTATATTCCTTAAGCTACACTTCACATCTCCATCACTATTTTGTAACTACAAATTTGTACTTCTTAATCCCTTCCCCCTTTTCACTCATCCCCCCAATTCCCCCTCCTATCTGACAACCAACAAAATGTTCTTATATATATGAGATTTTTTCTGTTTTCCTTGTTCTTCTGTTCTTTAAATTATACATGTGAATGAAATCGTATGGCACTTGTCTTTGTCTGACTTCCTCCACTGAGCACAATAACCTCTGGGTCCCTCCATGCTGTTGCGGATGACAAGATTTCATTCCTTTTTATGGTTGAGTAATATCCCATTGTATATATGTACCACCTATCCTTAATCTATTCATCCATTGATGGACACCCAGGTTGCCTCCATCTCTCAGCTATTGTAAATAAATAAGCCATGAGCATATGGATTCACATGTTCCTTCAAAGTGGTATTTTGGGTTTCTTCAGATAAGTACCCAGAAGTGAGATTACTTTGTCTCTTGTTATAGTCTTTGTTTTAAAGTCTATTTTGTCTGGTATCAGTATTGCTACTTCAGCTTTTTTGTTGTTGTTGTTCCTATTTTCATCAAAACACCTGTTTCCATCCCTTACTTTAACTCTATGTGTGTGTTTCAATCTGAAGTGAGTCTCTCGAAGGCAGCATGTGTAAGGGTTTTGTTTTCCTATCCATTCAGCCACCCTATCTTTTATTTGGAGCACTTGATCCATTTACATTTGAAGGAATTGTTGATAGATATGTAGTTACTGCCATTTCATTATTCATATTTTTCATTTTCCTCCTCCTCCTCTTCTTCCTTATTTAAGATGTCTCCTTAACATTTCCTATAATACTGACTTGTTGGTGATGAACTCCTTTAGCTTTTGTTTTGTCTGGGAAACTCTTTATCTGTCCTTCGATTCTAAATGATAGCTTTGCTAGGTAGAGTAATCTTGGTTTTAGGTCTTTACTTTTCATCACTTTGAATGTTTCCTGCCAATCCCTTCTGGTCTGCAAAGTTTCTGTTGAGAAATCAGCTGACATTCTTTCGGGATCTCCCACGTAGATAACTAACTGCCTTTCTCTTGCTGCTTTTAAGATTTTTCTCTTTGTCTTTAACCCTTGGCATTTTACTTATGATGTGTCTTGGTGTGGGCCTCTTTGGGTTCATCTTGTTTGATACTCTCCACTTCCTGGGCTTGCATGTCTATTTCCTTCACCAGGTTAGAGAAGTTTTCCATCATTATTTCTTGAAATAGGTTTTCAATTCCTTGCTCTCTTTTCTTCTTCTGGTACCCCAATAATATGACTATTATTACTCTTGTCCCAGAGGCTCCTTATATTATCCTTTTTTTGGATGCTTTTTTTCTTATTGTTGTTTGGGTTGCATGTTTTCTACTACCTTATCTTCCAAATTGCTTATTTGATCCTTTGCTTTGTGTAATCTACTGTTGATTCCCTCTAATGTATTCTTTATTTCATTTATTGTATTCTTTATTTCTGATTTTTTTTTATGTTTTCTACCTTCATTTTCATGTTTTCTATCTTTTTGTCAAATTTCTCACTGAGATCATCTATTCTTCCCCTAAGTTCATTGAGCATTCTTGTAACCAGTGTTTTGAACTCTGCATTTGGTAGATTGCTTGTCTCTATTTTGTTTAGTTCTTTCTCTGGAGCTTTATTCTGTTCTTTTATTTGAGACATGTGTCTTTGTCTCCTCATTTTGGCTGCCTCCCCGGTGTGGAGATTGGACCCCCTCTCTCCTCAGGGACACCTCCACAGCTGATATATCCCTCCTGTATTTTAACCACCACACATGGTTGTGGGACCAGCCTGTTCCAGGTTCTGTCCCTCTTACAGTTCTCGACATGGATTTTTCTGTATGTCCTTAGTTGTAAGATCTCTGTTTAGTTAGACCTCAGGCAATTCTCAGTGATGATTGTTGTGTAGTTTAGTTGTAATTTTGATGTGGTTGTGAGAGGAGTCAAGCACAGTATTTACCTACTCTGCCATCTTGACCAGAAAGTCCTATATTTGTTTTGATATTTGTGTATACTGAAATAAACAAAAATGCACATTTGCATAAATTAAATCAGTGTAGATTGAGATAACCCAGATATCTAGATTACCATGCTAGATAGCCCAGAAACAAACATTTCATTTACTTTTTTCTCAATAACAAGTTTTTTAATTTTGTTTTCTATCTCATTTTGCCTACATTTGATTATTTCAAAGTCGTCCCAAAATTGCTACATAAAAAATTAACTATACTTACAATGGCAATTTACTCCCTTTTTAAAATTTAATTTTAGAACAAATAAGTTTATACTTCTTTAAATTATTTGTGCTGTGATATATTTGAATGTAGGAACCAGAATGTGTGGGTTCTGCTCAGAGTTCTACCTCTTCCTGCTAGTAATATGATGATACATTATGGCTCATTTTGTTTAATGCTAGTTTCAACTTGATAATAGCACTTGAAAGAGCATGAACCTGACCACAAGCTTTTTGATATATGCAAACAGTGTGACTTATATTTTTAAAAACCTCCTAATATTATCACAGGCTGGACTGATAAGAATAAGTATCTAGAGAAAAAAGAAAGTGGTCATCCTTTTCTAATCTGCTCTTTTAAGACTTCAACTAAAATCGTATGTACATTTCATGACACTACATTTTGGGTAGGTCACTGGGAAAATAGCCAGAATCTGGAACAATGGCTGTCAAAACATTTTGACTGTGACTCATTTTAAGAAATTCATTTTACATCACAACCCTGCATATGTGTGTAACAAAAAAGTGTCATAAATCATTTAATACATGTGATGCACTATGATATTTTCTATTCTATTAGTTGTATTGTGTTCTGATTCATTTTTAAACAATTGATATCATGAAGCAGCTCAGGAGGACATCCCCACTAATCTGAAATATTTATTTGACTATAATAAGTTAGTGATTAATGTTATTATCATCATCATTAGTCAATACTAAATAACACCTTAGTATACAATCACTTGTCTAATGGGTAATTTTTGCTGTTTATTATACACTTACACAGTGCAAAAAATAGACATTCTACCTATCAAAGAAATGCAGATGGTTAGCTACATACACAATTAAAATTACTTTAGCAAGAGCTGGTCTATGTGGAATCATTGCTTAAAATGAAAAGAAAAGAAATTCTCATGTTTTAACTTTGTGTATCAGTGATATATTTGTTAATTGGGAATGGAAGAGAAAATCAGATATGCCTAAAGAAATCAGAAATCCATTTTAAATAAATAAAAAAGAACTGAGACTTGATTGCACAGTCTGTGTAAATTAATACAAATTAAATTTCCACTGAATGCCTGGTTCTCTTATTTCATTTGCTTCCTGTCCTTACTCGAAACACCTATTTCCTGCATTGTAGACAATCTGAATTTCTGAATTAGAAAAACACTTGCAGTCTATTTGGTTGAAAGAAGAGTGGTCATACTTTTCTGATTAAATGATGCATTTATTTTCTCGTTGTATGGTGCTGCATGAAAGGGATTACAGGATATTTTGGGTTCAAATTTATAAATCCATGTTCCCTATATTCCATTTGATATATCTTTGGGGTATAGCATATGCGATTTCATCATCTCTCTCGTTTATTATCTCTTGGATAACACTCTCATTTTTCATTATTCCTGGAAAAAAACAGAAATTATTATTGGTATAAATTGAATAAAAGAACAATAAATCTGACAATATGAGTTTACTGTCCCTAGCCTCACCCTTTACCTTCCCTCAGTTTCTGTCCCTTCACTGGTACAAGATGAGTTGGCTCAGCCTATTAGAGCTTAAAAATGCCCTGAGGTTCATTCCACCAACAGAAGGGGCAGTGGCATGATAAAAATGGCATGGGCTGTGAAAAGCAAGTATAGTAAAATACTTAGTTTTAGTATCTAGATGATGGCTGAGTCTTTTTAACAATTTTTTTTTAAGATGAACCCATGTATAAGTCTTTGAATTTTTCTGTACATTTGAAATTTTCCATAATAAAATGTTAGGAAACAAAAGAAAAGTAGTTTAGGTAAGATTAGGCCTGAGAATTGGCAATGAAGTGGCAATGTAAAAGTAACTGGAGACATTGGCAGGATCAGTTTTGGTGAGGATGTAAGCCTGGTTAGAATGGGTATGAGAGATAAGTGGAGGAAAGGAACTGGAGGCAAGTTTTAGCAGCTCTTTTGTGGAGTTTTACTGTAAAGGGACAGCAAATTTACTGTAAATAGAGCAATAGCTGGAGGGCATTGAGGGAGGGAGATGATGGGAGAAATGACAGCATGCTTATATGCTAATGAGAATGATCCAGTAGAGAGGTCAAATGTAATGATGCAGGAAAGGAAAATAATTACAGGAGTGATGTCGTTGAGTTGGAGTTGAGGATAGAATTTTGTGTACAGGTGAAGGGGTTGGCCTTAACATGGATAGTTCATCTACAACAATAGGAGAGAAAGCAGAGAATATGAGTACAGGTGCAGGAATAAGGGGCGTGTAGTGGTGGGAGCTTGCAGAAGTTCTCTTTTACCATTTGTTTTTTCTCAGTAGAAGCAGCAAGACCATCACCTAAGTGTGAGGCTGCTGGAAAATGTTAGAGATTTGACGGAAGAGGAAAATACACATGATAGTTTTCTAGGAGAATGGGACAGTAAATGGACCAGGGGAAATGGAATAGTCTATTTTTCAGTTACCCGTGGTCAACCATGGGCCAAAAATATTAAATGGAAACTTCCAGAAATAAACGATTCATCAGTTTTAAATTGTGTGCCGTTCTGAGTAGTGTGATGAAATCTCACACCATCCTGTTCCATCCTGCCCAGGACATGAATCATCCCTTCGTTCAGCATCTCTACTGTATATGCTTCTGCCTCTTAGTCACTTAGTAGTCGTCTCTGTTATCAGATCAGTTATCAGAGAGAGAGAGACCACATTCACATAACTTTTATTACAGTATGTTGTTATAATTGTTCTATTTTATTATTAGTTATCATTGTTAATATCTTACTGTGCCTAACTTATAAATTAAACTTTATCATAGGTATGTATGTGTAGGAAAAAACATCGTATATATTCAGGCATCTACTGAGGGTCTTGGAATGTATCCCCCTCAGATAAGGAGAGACTGGTTGTATGAGCTTACCTGTTTCCCTGTTCCTTTGCCAACACTGTATGTTATCAAACATTTTGTTCTCTTTCAATATGATAGCTGAAAACCCATATTTTTGTGTACCTTTAATTTGTATATATCTTATTATGCATGAAGTAAGCATCTTTTCATATGACTAAGTGTCAAAGGTTATGGGAGAATTTTTTTTCCCCAAGGAACTACTTCCCAATCTTATGAGGCAAACAATTCCACTTTCTGTCTCCAGGACTACACTGGGACCAAGAGCCCTGAAACACAGAAGCTTAGGGGTAGAAAAGGTTTCGGAAGAGGTCTTAGGTTTTACCCAAGTTCACAAGAAACAAGTTAGTGTTAGAGTAAGAACCATAACCTGGGGCTTCTGGTCCCTGGGCCAGGACTCAAGTTCTGTGCTTGGTGCTTGGGTAAGACAAAGGTTTTGGAGCAGGCAAGTGATGAAACATTAATACTTGAGCTTTAAGAAAGTAAATAAGCCCATGAGTTTGCAATGGATGAGGATGAGTGAGGATAGCTTCCTCATAGTAGGCATTTAGCTTATATGCAAAAGAGAAAGAAGGACACCTTTCAGGAGGGGAGAGAGCTGCAAGACGAAACAGTGGCCTTCCGGCTCATAGAACTCTGAATCAAATGGTCTTATAGGTTCCAGGAGAGAAAGTCAAGACAGAAGAAAAAACTGCCAGAATTGTTGCCCACAGGACTGCTATGTGTAACCATGTAATCTGTGTGCTACACATAAGTGCCTGGTGGGTGAGAGTGGGCAGTAAGGCCTAAAAATCAGCCTGTGTTCTTTATGCTATGTCACAGATCTGCAGGGCTCTGTAAGCCCAGAGTCAGTTCTCATTTCTAATATGTCCAACAATAGGGGGTGTTTTATTAATTTGTTAACCCAGAGGGGAATTTTTTTCAATTAATCTGTCCTGAGGGGGTACCTTTCTATAATTTGCACAAAAGTGCAAATGTGTAGGCTAATGGTGGCCACATTGGTGTCTTCTGCGGTCATGCAGCACAGTGTCCCTGACAATGGCTGTGGGTCCTCATCCACCCTCCAAGGTCCTCACCTTCTTGTGAAGCCCCAAGAATTGTATAGAATGACTACAGAAAGGGCTCCCAGTTAGGCTGTGGCAGGAGATCAGAGGGAGGTGACAGAATAGAGATAGATGTAGGGAGATAAAGAAATTACTTGGGATTATACAAGCATCCTAAAATGTGGTTTCCCTATATAGCTCAAATGTTAAACGTTGTAAAATTAATATAATGTACTCCATGTTCAGTAGAATCATTTTACTGTATTTTCAAAATTATGAGGAACTATTCACATCAAATATTTGCTGTCATTAATATGGAGCAGTAAGAACAGATTTCATTTGGGTTCTGGTCTGCATTGTTGTAGTACAAGTTAGGAAACCACTTCATCAGAAGATAAGAAACTCAGTGTCAGGGAGGGGTCAAGACCAACACTAGTTAAATGTTATTATATTATATAGATATTATTTATTTTGTAAGAAATGGAATCATTTTGCATTCCACATGTGTCCAACAAATATTCGCTTTCTAACATTCACTTTCTAACTCTACAGATTGTCAGGTATTGATTCCTATTTTTTGAGATAAACAGAATTCCCGTTAGTATTCAAACAAAAAGAAAAACAAAAGACAAGTGACTTTAAAGAAAGCTGTACACTTGCAAATTATCTATGTCTGGACTAATATTGTCTACCAGCAAGACATGTGAATGAAATTACAATTAAAGTCATACAGCCATGTTCATATGATCTGGTTAGGAATAAGGATTTTGTGTGTATCAAGCTAAAGGAAGAAAGGGAGGGAGGGAGGAAGGAAGGAAAGAAGGAAAGAGAGCAGCAGTCCCTAAAGAGAATGTTCATCTTAAAGACATGGAATATTATAGTATTTAATTTTTGAGCTATGTTCATCTAATTATTATGAACAGTGATGATAACCAATACAGAGGCAAAGACAGAATCACATAGCATATGAAAGAAGCCCTCATCTATATTTTCTTTTGAAATAACTAATCTTACTGAATGTGAATATTATATTGATTTACCTGAATATTTTGATGAATATTCATTGTCTTGATATGCTCCATTATTTTCATTTGGTCCAGCTGGTGACCCATTGAATTTTACTGGCGCTGCAAGACATTCATGACTATTTACTATCTTGAAAACTTTTAACAGAGAAATATAATTCCCTAAGATACAATTTTACTTCCCCAGTGGCCATTGTTACTTTTTAAGCCTATTAATTGCCCAGTTAATTTTCACTCACCGGAATAAGACAAGTGTAAATAAAGTTGGCATTCCACAAAAAACACAAAAATAAGAAGGTGAAAGACCTTTGAAACTTTGCCCATTATTGAAATATTTAGCCTTTTTTCACACGGACAAAAAGAAAAGTTTAACTGTGGTCCAGTTATCTGCCCTTTCTCTATCCTTTGAACTAAGATACTCTGCTCCCTTCAGAATTCTAAAGTGGGGCTGCTAATATGAGGTCAGCACACATCATAATTACTTCATAGAGTCAAGCCAGCCAATGGGATGACTAAGAGAATAAAGGGGTGGGACTAGAGGGTTGTTTAGGACCTGTGGGTATAGGGGTGAATGAGACTAGATCCCTGTCCTCAGGGATATTGTAGATCAGTTAACGGAAGCCAGACAAATATCAATGATAATTCGAGGTGACATACATCACAAGAATCAAATAGAGGAGGCAGTAGAAAGTAAAGAGGAGGGGTTTTCTGATCAGAGTTCTTGGATTCCAATCCTTTTCCCTCACTTACTAGTTGTTGACCTTGACCTCTGAGTCTCAGTTTACTCATCTGTAAAATGGGTATAAAAACTACCTCTTTTATAGAGCTATTGTGATGGTTAAATAAGATAATCAGTGTGAAGTTCACAGAGCAGTGTCTGACACTACTGTCAGCTATAGCTACCATACATGGCAATATCTACATCCATAGTAGATCAACAACTCAGTATACCTCTGACCTCTGGGATGCTAGTCAGAGACCTAAATCCAAGTGGCTGCCTCCCAGAGTTTCCTTTATGGAGACAAATTGGGTAATCCCAAAATGTGAAAATGAGAATGAAAAGCAGATTGCACATAAGAAGGTTGTTAGCCCTTGCCCTTGTCCTTGACTCATCTAGACATTCTCATTATGCACAAGGCAGTTTCAGGCTGCCTCTCTTCCACAGCCACTTAGAAGAAAGTGAGCCAGTAGGTCTTTAGATCCTCCCAAAACCTGAGATTAGGCATGGGTTCTGCTTCCTCTATGTGAGAGCACCAAAGTTCAGCTATCTTTTTATGAATATTGTGTGGATGATCAGTCTAGAATCCATCTGATACCCCTAAGCAGTTTATTATGGCAAGCTTTAGCTTTATTTCTATAACATCCCATTCCTATCTTCCTCCCATGATTCTCTCACTACAAATGACCCATGTGAGGCCTTGGTCCTCACCCTGTCTCTGCCCTGAATTCTCAGAATCACATCTCTGACTCATTCCTTCTACATTGGTTTGTCTTTGGACTTGGAGTGACTCTGCCGTTTGATCTCTTTTGACTTGATTTTAGACCGTCAGTCTCCTCATGGGCACTGATGCTTTACTCAGTGTATAAGTCAAGATTTTAGCAGAGAAATAAAACCAGTAGGATGGATATATATATCCATACATACACACATATATTTATGATATCAAATATATATCCTCTATGTATCTATCTAAATATGGACACATATATGATATGTAAATATCATATATATGAAACCAATACAAGAAATTAAACAAATAATAAAAATGTAAGATGGCGATGAGTGATACACACACACACACACACACACACACACAAATAATATCAAGGAATTGGCTCAATAATTGTGGAGATGAGCTTGACAAGTCTGAAATCTGTAGGGCATACCAGCAGGCTGGAAACTCTTGGGTAGGAGCTGACATTGCAGTCCACAGACAGAATTACTTCTTCAGAGAAACCTCAGTTTTGTTCATAAATCGTATCATGTAATTTACCTACTTAAGACTCTGCTATAGCTTCCCATTTCAATTAGATATTCAAGTTTATTAATATTTCTAACAGGGCCCTGTGTGATCTGACCCTTGTCTACCTTTATTTTTTTAACTAATTTTTTATTTTATTTTTAAATATTTTTCAGTTACAGTTGACTTCGGCTTTATCGTCTATCATTTTCATCTTTTTGCCCCCGAACATGTCAGGCTCATTCATTCTCAGGACCTTCGCATTGGCTGTTCTATCAGCCCAGGAAGCACTTCTACATATAGTTTCTTGGTCTACTCCTTGTCATTTAGGTCTCACCTCAAATGTCACTCTCTCAGAGTTGCCTTTCTTGACCACCCAAGATGTCCTTTCACATTACTGTTTATTATCTTTGTAGTATTCATCACTATCCTACATTCTTATTATTGTTTAATTTCTTGTATTGGTTTGTCTTCTTTGTTAAACGTGTCAGCTCTTTTAAGGCATGGACCTTGTCTGTCTCATTTGCTCTTGTACTACAACACCTAGTACGATGCTCGGCTTTCCCCTCTCGCATTACCCCGTGCTTTGCTATATAATGTCCAGAAGTAGTTTTGATCATCAGAAGTAACAACGCTAGTCTTCTCTGTGTTTTTCAGGCAAAATCTGGACTATTTTGATGAGTTTATAGTACCACCTTCTTAAAGACACACTAGAAAAATCTGTGGAGGAGATATTCAAAACTCAAAAGTTTCGAAAAACATCATATGAGGAATAGGTCATGAAATTTCGATGTTCAATCTGGAGAAGGGCAGACTAAAGAGAGCCATCTCAGATTCATCACTGATTCTCATTACTCTCTTGCTCATTTGTGCTCTTGCTTTCGCCTTAATTTTTAGTTGTTAATGCTTCTAGATGGGTTAAAAATAAGCTCCAATTGTGGGCCTTCTCTTCTCTTTATAACAAAAGCGTTTGAATTCAGATAGAAAATACACTTTTATCCAAATTATCAGCAGTTGTCGAGCTTCCTAGGTGACCTTCTGTGATTTTATTTGTGCTAGACTGATACCGATACAACCCCATGCTAGAGGCTATGTTCTGATAGATGCAAATGGCTGGAAAATTCAATTGACCTTCCTTTTATGCAAAGAAAAGTAGTTAAATGCATTATATTCTCTAATTTCCTAGGTATTAGGTTGCAGACATCCTCGTTTTATCTTTTATCTGCTAATTTAAAAGAAATTAGAGTCATTTTTTGTAGCAGTAACTGGCGTGGGAATGTCAACAACTCCTGTTACAGCCTCAGTGGAATGTAGTTCCAGTTATGCCAGTCTTTCTCCAGAGACTGGTTCCTACTTTCCTGCTGAGAAAGGTCCTGAGTATTGTACCTTGCTGCAGGAGTGGCAAGCGTGGTGCTGTTGTTCAATCTCTTAGTGTGCCTGCTATGGCGCAGCAGTGTTGTTCTCTTTGTTACAAATGGGATCCAAGGATCAGCTCCAAAGTCCCAGGAGTTCTCACACAAACAGTACCATTGATGACCTGCCTTAACGGTCCAGAGTCTCAGATTTCTATCTGTAGGATCCTTCCTAAACAGTTTATTTTATTTCAGATATTTAAATTGGATTACAGTTCAATCAGGGAATAATTTAGGCCAGGCCTAGAATAAAGTCATTCCTTTAGTATAAGTATTCTTTCCATAACTCATCAATGAAAATATTATATTTTATTTGGAAATGTTGATACCGTAGAACACAGTATAGAACTGTAATTTTCCTTTCTCCTGCTATCCTTCCCCAGAGTTGATATAACAATTCTATGAGCATTATAAACGATATTGGGGAGATTGGGCCTGGGAAGTTATTTTTCTTGTTTAAAAAGGATTTTCTCACTAATCATTCACTAAATGGTTTTGGCAGCTATTGAAGATTGTTGCCTAGATCCATTGTTTTGCTTAGGGTTGCAAAATGGTGATTTCCCCCGCTTAATTCTCTCATTCCTTCTGCATTTATTAGCTTAAAATTTTCTTAAAAAAAAAAAAAAAGAGCTTCCCCTTATTGGCTGCTTGATTATGGTGAAATACAGTTTGCACAGGAGAATTAACATAAATGCTTGAGGCCATAAGAAGACCTCATATTTCAATAATCACCCTAAATATAAATGAACTGAACTCACCAATAAAAAGGCATAGAGTTGCAGAATGGATCAAAAACCAAATCCCAACCTTATTCTGCCTACAGGAGACACATCTCAGCTCCAAAGACAAATAGAGACTCAAAGCGAAAGGCTGAACAATGATATTTCAAGCAAATGGCATTCAGAGAAAAGCGAGAGTATTGGTACAAATATTGGATGAAATAGACTTTGAAATAAAAAATGTAGAGAAAGATACTGAGGGACACTTCATAATGATAAAGGGAATCATGCACCAAGAAGACATAACACTTATTAATATCTATGCTCTCAATCAGGGAGCCCGAAAATATATAAAGCATTTACTAACAGAATTAAAGGGAGAAATGGACCAAAACACTATTGTAGTAGGGGACCTAAATACCCCCACTGTCATATGTGGACCGATCATTCAAACAGAAAATCAGTGAGGAAATAACATCCTTAAATGACACATTAGACCAGCTGGACATAATTGACGTTTACAGAGCCTTCCATCTCCAAACAACGTTTATATATTCTTCTCTAGTGCACATGGGGCATTCTCAAGAATCGACCACATACTGGGACACAGAGATAGCCTCAACAAATATAAGAGGGTTGAAATCATACTAACCATATTCTCTGATCATAATGCTTTGAAACTAGAGATCAACTGCAAAAAGAAAGCAGGAAGAACCACAAATACATGGAGATTAAACAACATGGTACTGAAGAACTACTGTGTCAGAAAAGAAATAAAAAGAAGATCAAGAGATACACAGATACAATTGACAATGATAGTACAACATATCAAAACTTTTGGGACATGGCAAAAGCGATAAGAGGAAAGTTCATATAATTCTAGGCCTATCTCAAAAAACAGTTATAAGCCCAAATAAATAACCTAAGGCTTCATCTTTAAAAACTAGAAGAGGAAGAACAAATAGAGCCTAAAGTCAGCAGAAAGGAAGAAATTATCAAAATTAGAGCAGAAATAAATGAAAATAAAAACAAAAAATAAAAGAAAAAATAAATGCAACAAAGAGCTGATTCTTTGAGAAGGTTAATAAAATGGATAAACCCCTGGCTATACTCACTAAAGAAAAGAGAAAGGACACAAATAAACAAATCAGGGATGAAAGAGAGGTAATTATGACAGACACCACAGAAATACAAGGGATTATACAAGAATACTATGAAAAAGTATATATCATAAAACCTAGAAGAAATGGACCAGTACTTAGACAAATATAACCTTCCTAGACTGAATCAAAAAGAACTGGAAGATCTAAATAGACCGTTAAGCAGTATAGAAATTGAAACAATTATCAAAAACCTACCAAAATTAAAAGTCCAGGACCAGATGGCTTCACCAGTGAATTCTACCAAACATTCAAAGAAGATTTACTACCCATTCTCCTCAAATTCTTCCAAAAAATTGAAGAGGAGGCAATACTTCCCAACTCATTTTATGAGGCCAATATCACTCTGATACCAAAACCTGGTAAAGATAACACAAAAAAAAACTACAGTCCAATATCTCTCATGAACACAGATGCAAAAATCCTAAATAAGATACTAGCGAACTGAATACAGCAACATAAGCAACATATTAAAAAGATTGTACACCATGATCAAGTGGGCTTCATCCCAGAGGCACAGGGATGGTTCAACATACGCAAATCAATTAATGTGATACAGCACATAAACAAATTAAAAAGTAAAAATCATGTGATCATATCAATAGATGCAGAAAAAGCCTTCGACAGGATACAGCACCCATTTACGATCAAAACACTTAACAAAATCGGTATAGAAGGAAAATACCTTAATATAAGAAGGGCCATATATGATAAGCCCTCAGCCAACATTATATTGAATGGTGAAAAACTAAAAATTTTCCCTCTAAGATCAAGAACAAAGCAAGACTGTCCACTATCACCACTGTTATTCAATATAACACTGGAGGTCCCAGCAAGTGCAGTCAGACAAGAGAAAGATATAAAAGGCATCCAAATAGGAAACAAAGAAGTCAAACTGTCACTATTTGCGGATGACATGATTTTCTATATAGAAAACCCTAAAGACTCTACAAGAACACTACTAGAAACAATAAGCAAATACAGTAAAGTTTCTGGATACAAAATCAATGTTCAAAAATCCATAGCATTCCTATATTCTAATAATGAAGTGTCAAAAAAAGAAGTGGAAAAAATAATTCCGTTTGCAATTGCAACAAAAAGAATAAAATACCTAAGAATAAATCTAATGAAACATGTGAATGATCTATATAATGAAAACTATAAGACCTTATTAAAAGATATCAAAGAAGATACAAAGAAATTGAAAAAAAGATATTTTGTTTTCTTGGATTGGAAGAATCAACATAGTTAAAATGACCTTACTACGTAAAGCATTATACAGATTTAATGCAATCTCCATCCAAATCCCATCAGCATTTTTTAAAGAAATAGAACAAAAAATCGTCAGATTTGTGTGGAAGCACAAAAGACCCCAAATAGCCAGTCATCATGAGAAAAATCGAGGCTAGAGGCATCACTCTACCCAACTTTAAAGTGTACTATAGTCTATGGCCATGGTACTCTGAACAAACCCAATCCCATCTGATCTCAGAAGCTAAGCAGGTTTGGGCTTGATTAGTACTTGGATAAGAGATCACCTAAGAAGACTAGGTGCTGTAGACATAAAAAATAAAAAAAATAAGGGATCGTAAGCTGACAAGGTCCTTGCAGTCTGTTAGGTCAAAGAAAGATTGCCTTGCCTAAAAAAATAAACTAACAAATAAACAAACTATACTACAAAGTGACAATAATTAAAACTGCATGATATTGGCAGAAAAACAGACACAAGGACTAGTGGAACAGAATCGAGAGTCCAGAAGTAAACCCATGTTTATATGGGCAAATAATTTTCAACAACAAAAAGCCAAAAACATACAGTGGAGAAAGGAAAGCCTCTTCAATAAATAGTGCTGGGAAAACTGGAAAGTCACCTGCAAACAAATGAAAGTAGACTGTTTTCTATCACCACACACCAAAATTAACTCAAAATGGATTAATGTCCTGAGTATAAGATCTGAAACAATAAAATACATAGAAGAAAACATAGACATTAAACTCGTGAACCTTAGACTTAAAGAAGATTTTATGAATTTGACCCCAAAGGCAAGGGATGTAAAAGCAAAAATAAACAAATTAGACTACATCAAACTAAAAATCTTTTGCACAGCAAAAGAAACTGTCAACATGGTAAAGAGACAACCATACCAATGGGAAAATATATTTGCAAGCAACACCTCCGATATGGGCCTAATATCCAAAATATACAAAGAACTCATACAACTCAATAACAACAAAAAAACAAATGATCCAATCAAGAAATGGGCAGAGGACCTGAACAGACACTTCTCCCTAGAGCACATACAAATGGCCAACAAACATGAAAAGATGCTCAACATCGCTAGCTATTAGGGAAGTGCAAATCAAAACCACAATGAGATACCATCTCACACCTGTTGGAATAGCTATAATCAACAGGACAATTAATAACGAATGTTGGAGAGGATGCGGAGAAAAAGGAACCCTCATACACTGCTGGTAGGACTGCAAATTGGTACAGTCACTATGGAAAGTAGTATGGAGGTTCCTCAAAAAACTAAGAATTGATCTATCATATGATCCAGCAATCTCTCTGTTGGGTATTTACCTCAAAGACTTGAAAACCCATATCCAAAAAGGTATTTGCACACCGATGTTCATAGCAGCGTTATTCACGGTGACCAAGGCATGGAAGCAACCGAAGTGTCCTACGATAGATGATTGGCTAAGGAAGCGGTGGTACATATATAGAATGGAATATTACTCAGCCATGAGAAGAGATGAAATACTGCCATTTGCAACAACATGGATGGACCTCGAGATAATCATGCAAAGCGAAATAAGCCAGACAGAAAAAGTTGAAAACCACATGCTATCACTTATATGTGGGATATAAACTTAAAAGCAACAAATGAACAGGACAAACAGAGACTCATGGACATGGACTATAGACTAGTGGTTACCAGAGGGTAGGGTGTGGGAGAGGAGGGGTAAGGTAGATGGGGTAAAGGGGGTCAAATATGTGGTGACAGAAAGAAATCTAACTATGGGAGGTGAATACACAGTGTAAATATATATATATATTTACACACACACATATATATATATACATATATGCCTTACTGTTAAAATGTTCAGCTGAAAATTACCAGATTTCGTTAACCAATGTCACCATAAAAAACATAAATTAGTTTTTTAAAAAAAGATAAATGCTTGAATATTTTCGTTTATTTTCAATTTTCTGAATAAGGGATTGTTACCCTAGTAACTACCAATGGTGACCAATGACTGGGGGAGTAATTGCGATTTTTATATATTTGATGCATTGCAGTCATTATTCTTTTTCTTTTTCTTTTTTCCATGATGTTTATTGGGTGCGCCTTCAGATTGGCTCCTGAGTGGGACTGGAAGTTTCCATTAGGTGACTAAACAGGCAAGTCAAATCAAGAGTCACTGCACTGAATTGCCTGGTACGGTCAAGAGGTGCAAACTCTTCTGAGGGCAAACTCTTCTTACTGGGCCTGAAGCAATATGTTGGACTCACAACGAAGCCATATAGTTTTACCTTTGTGGTTTGTTACTCCTTTACTTATGACTAAGGGGTTACTTGGGTGCCTATGGTTACTTGGTTAATCTCATCATATTATTATTCATTCCTTTTAGCTCTTTGTATAATTTTACTACATTGGCCACTGCCCTCCGCCTCACCAACTGCGCCCCCCCAGGCACAATGTTGAATAGAAGTTATAAAAGCAGACAGCATTCCTCTAGTTTCCAGTTTCAAAAAGAAAACTTTCAAGTTTCACTAAAATGTATGAAGTTCGTAAACTCTATGTGTGCATGCATACACACCTACACACACACATTTGTAGATACTTTTCCCCAAACAATGATGAAGTCTCTAAGACACAGAACCTGCTACTACTCTGCCATATTATTCAGTTGGTAAGGAGACAATGAGCCAAATGGATGCAGTCTTTAACTTATAAGGACAACAAAAGCGAACTCAGAAGATCAGCGTGGTGTCAGCTCCTCACATCCTTGGTCTCACAGGATGACAATGAATCACAGGGACAAGGTGACAGATGACATGAGCAGCAAGTCACTCTATCAAGGAGGAGCTGTTCCCATACTATATCTAGTAGGTTTTGTAACCAGAAGTTGTACCCTAAGGGAGGAAGCAAGATGGAAAGTCCCATGCCTTACCCGAATGAGGGAGGTGGATGAGAAACAGTCCTCGCAAGGTTGATTGCCTTGCCATGTTCCAGGGAGACTCACAGGACATTTCACTCACAGACTTACATGAGCTTGCAGTTAAGCCTTGCCTATGGGGCTTACGTGGACATGTACCAGGTTGTTAGGACACCTGAGTAGAGGCATTCCCCTATAACCAAGAACAAATACTGAAAATTAAGAGAAAATTTTAATTACATTGACACACAGTAATAAGAAATACTTTCATTTTTATTTATATATTACAACCAAATTATGGTAATATTTAATGGATCAATTGCCAAATTGTGTTCTGTAGAAAAGTTTTAGACACGGTAAATCAGGATTTTACCACTAGATGGCGCATGACAAATATTCATCATCCCATTGGTCAGTATGGAAAGCTCTTTCTGAGGGATTACAAACTTAATTGTCATTAATTCCAAAATGTATCTGAAATATAACTTTAAGTATAATTATTGTGCAATAATTATTTTTATTAAAGAATTTTCTTAATTTTCTGGATTTTAGATCAAAGAATAACAGTAAACACCTATGTACGTACTTAACCTAGATTTAACAATTATTAACATATTGCTACATTTCCTTTATTGCTCGTTCTATGATTTTTTTTCCTAAAGCATTTCAGAGTGATTTTTAGGTATTGTGGCACTTCACCCCTCAATACTTCAACATGCGTCTCATGAAAACAGCTTTATTATCGTATATTATCATACCAAACAACTATTACATTGATCTAATATTATCTAATATCTAGTCTATATTCAAATGTCCTGATTGTTTCCAACATATCTTTTATAGCTGTTTTATTTTCTATTCAGGATCCAATCAAAGATCAAACATTATATTTGGTGTCATATCTCTTTTTTGGTCATATCTCTTTAATTTTCTGTAATCTAGAACAGTTTCCTTGCCCCTCTTTTTTGAAATATGACAATGCCATACGAATATACAAGTGCATATACATATTTACATATTAAAATTTAATATTTCTTTACTTCCTTCACCTACTGGGAGTCTAATATTTCTAGGCAGACAATGCAACAACCCTAATTATAAATGTTACCCAAAATTCATGAAATTAAAAAAAAAGTATGTTAACAAAATACCTCTGTTTCTAAGTACAGCAATGCTATACGTCATGTATAATAAAAACACATATTGAAATTTGGGGGACAGTTGTTTGTTAGATTATGGACTTTTAGAAGGGGAACGAACTGTGTTTTATTCATTTTTATAATCTCTGCCCCCAGTACAGTATTTTGAATGTGGTAATAGTCAATACATGTTTGTTGGGTGAATAAATGGTTCTCACTCTTTTTTATTATAGTTAAATATACATAACAAAATTTATAATTTTAACTATTTTAGGTATACAGTTTAGTGGCATTAAGTACATTCACATTGCTGTGCATGGTTCTCTTTTAATCATCTAAGGGATATGTGTTAATTACAGAAAAGTTATTAAATAGATAATTAAAAAGAAAAATTCTCAAGTTCTGCCATTCATAAAAATCTCAGACATAATCACTCTTAACATTTTAATATATATATCCTTCCAGATTTCTTTATTTACATTTATTCCTATCCAAATGAGATATAAAAGTGATCATATTTTACATACTATGTAATAACCTGATCTTATTTCCTTAGCATACAGTCAATATTTTTCTATTAATTTATCTATAATTAATATAGATAAATGGGCTTTTTTATCTGGTTATATTTCATCCACTGTTTTTATCACATGTACCTCCAGTAGCCATACCGATGAGTGAAAATCATGGTGACAAGGTTAAGAATACAGATGAATTTTGTGCATTATTTTTTTCTCTGAACACAGCGGATAACAATACTGGTTTAGGACCCAAATTTCTAGTTGTGGGGTTATGTGTAATTTTGGGATTGCAGAAGAGGTTAGGCATCTTTTGCTGAGGCTTATCTTTAGGTCAGGGGTCAAATGACAGCATTGCACCAAGGGAAGGGAGAAGAACAGTCTATGTCATTTAAATGGAATGTCATGCAAAACCAACATCTTCTCCTGGAGAACTTTTGAACAACAAAATGGTAATGCTGACTACCAGAGACTAGACCGTGTCTGATGCCTAGTAGGACCACTGAGAAAAAAAAAAAAACATTAATGAGTCTGTTGCTAGGAGACGGGAGAGCCAAAAGCCCATGGCATTGTAGGGGTTCCACTGGATTCAAGGTAATTAAAGTGTGTTTTAGATCAGAGGTTTAGCTATTAAAATTTGTCCTTTGATGAGCATGTACTTTTTAGCATGTGATGCTTCATGTGATTTTATGTTTTTGGAATAATTTTGAGGCATTTCATTTCTTTCCATGGAGCTTATCCCTTCTTTAGAGCGCAGCCCATTTTCAAGTGGTTGCTGCTGCTTTTCCCCCTCCCCTTCACTGCGACAAACTCAGAGCTGTTGCGGAGGCAGATCGCATGCTGCTGGTAAGTAGCTGAGAAATATTTTGTAAAATAGATATGCAAAATACGCTTTCTAAAGCGAGTGACATGTTTTAATAATACAGAACTGTATAGGAATTTCTGATTCCTATCAGCAACATTGGGAAAATGAATTAATTAAATTATAAATGTTCCACGGTCACTTTTCTAGTTTAAAGCTTGTTTCTTAAATGTGCATGAGTTGCTGGAAGAAAATATAGAAACTTTCCCCCTTGCGATTCTGGTAAGATATTTCCCCAAATAAGAGTTGATGAAGATGTCACTAAAATGAGAAATTGCATTCAGAATGGTATCTCAGCTTTACGATGTTTGGATTAGACGTGATGAAATGGGTTACGATTCAAGATAATCTCAGACCTGATTTCCCTTCACAGTGTGGAGAGTGTATGAGAAAAAATGTTATTTTGCAATAGAGAAAAAGACACCATTCCTCGTTTTTTGTTTTGTTTTTGTTTTGTTTTTTTTAATTAAGAAAATAATGTGACTGGATGTCTGTATAGGAGAGAAAATGAGAATGAGGACAGCCTGTGATGTTCAGATTAATTACTTCATGTGAGAGATAAACGTGCTGAATGGGAAAGAACAAAATTTGGTTTTAGGATGAAAAAAAATATAATAAACATGTGACTGTGCCTTTATTTGGAAAATAATTCATTTTTATTTGTGGGAATCAATTTGTAAGATAAAGACAGAATATTCTCAGTGTTTCTTTCTTTGAAAAGGGATGTGAGAAGGGTAGCAGAGATTCCTATCAACAAAGCTTTCCTGTTTGTTTCTGAAATGTGCCTGAAAATGTGTAAGCTTCTGTGTGTCCTTTTATCTGGAAATTGCTTTTGTAGATCTATTTCTGCAAGAAAAAAACATTAGCTAAAGTCATGGTTTTTCATTTCTTTGAAATTCAGATTGTTTTGACACTTCAACAGGAAGAAAAGAGAAAAAAGATAGGTAGATTATTGAGTTGGATGACAAAACAGTAATCCAGGACCAAAAAAAATGAGATAGAAAAAGCTTAAAAGAAAGTCCACAAAATGGACCATTTTTTTTCAAGCTGAAAATGTCTGCTGATAGCATGTTTTGCAGGGGGAAAAGGGGAGAGCATGTTGAAGGCAAAGGGAGGGGGTGTTGAACAGAGAGCACTGCGGCAAAGAGAATAACTGACGCATCCGGGGACATGTGACCATTCTCTGGTGTAGTGAGGAAAAATTTCCAGGAGTCCATCTTGCATAAGAAATTCTGTACCCACTAATATGCAAATAATATTGTAATCTTTCTATAGGACACACTGAGTTTTGTTTTGCTTGATCCTCTGTCAGTATACATTGGTACATTTAGTCTTTGCTTTGATTGTCTTTATTCCAAGACTTTCTTTTCGGAGCTCCCACCGCTTTTATAATATTTATTAAAATATCTTGTTAAAAATGCCATCTTTTCCCTTTAATTATAAAAATATCATATATTCATTGTAGAAAACTTGGAAAAATCTAAAGATGACTATAAAAATTACCCATAATCCCATAACCTAGAGATAATCATTATTACCCCAATTACTGTCAGTCTCTCTTCTCTGAATACATGCAGATAAATGCATAGAAGTACATATTTATATACAAAATGTAGGTCATATGTACATATAGTTTTCAACTTGCTTTAATCATTAAACGACATATTGGAAGAGGTTTCTCATGTTTTTACATATTCCACTAGAATGTGATATTTTGTGGAGGCATAATTTTCGATCATATAGGTGACCCACTAAATGTCCAATTATTGAGTGTGTGTTTATATGTGTAATTTTTACTGTTATAACTCAAAGAATATCTTTTCATATAAATCTCTGTGTGCTTTTCTGTTTCCTCCCCCCAGGATAAATTTGTAGGCGTGGAATTCCTGGATCAAATGGTATGACACAGTTTACGGTTTCTCCCCCCACCCGCAACCCCTTACATATCGCCTAATTTTTTTATCATATGTGGTAAAACCATTATATCCCAGTTGTTATTTGCCTGTTGATTTTTTTTTAAATCATTTTTGGTGGGGTTATTTTTACACGTCGCAGCTTTACATTTTTAAATATCCACAACTATCAATTTTTGATTTCGTGATTTACTTTTTCCTTTGATGAGTATATTCACCTGTAGTTTTCCCCTAGTCATTTCATCGCTTCATTTTTTTTACAATTAACTCTAGTCATCTGGAATTCCTTTTGGTATATGGTGTGAAGTAGGATCTAATTTTATTTTTTTTCCAATCAGGTCACCAATTGTTTCAGCATCATTTATTGAATAATCCAATCTTCTTCCACTGATTTGAAATGGCAACAACTGTTCTCTCATTGATAGGGGGTAGCTTTCCACAGGTCGGCCATTTTCTCTCTACCTAAGATGGTTACATTCCACAATAGTACCCCTACCTTCTTGCAGCTTCTGGAAGCATTCTAAAGCGCCATGTTCATATTTATACCCTTCAAGAATTCTAGGCACTTGTAGTTTTGGACAGTGGTTTTCAAACAGGATTTAAAATTTTTGACTATTTAAAAATTTTATTTTCATCAGATGTTTTTACTAATTAAAATTGAAGAATCCAAAAAATAAAACCACTGATCCAGATGTGCTGTTCCTCTTAGACACACCAGACATTCTAATTGTGTGTTCAAAAAAATACCCCCAGGGTTAGTATTACTCCTAAGGTTCTTTCTTCAACCTCTGTTTCTACTCCTCAGGTGCTCGAGAATTAAAGCTGTCTGGACTCAGTTCTTGGAGTTTTCTAGAATGGTATAAGAGGGAAATGTAAGAAACGTATGAGGAGCAGAAATAAATAATGTTTGCCGGTCCGTTGCTGGCAGTATTCTGATCTAGCGATTTAAAGGTGGTAGGGTGAGTTCCAATCTATGCCACCACTGCCATCATCTCTTGTAGATAGGAACACGCCCCAATGGTTCACCTCTTTTCACCGCAGGTTGAAGGCTCAAGCATATAACACGGAGTCTTTTAGTGGGAGATGGGTTTAATGTTGCTCACAGAAATATTTGACTATTAAAATCACGCGCCACCCATTGTTGATCCTCCATTCCCATCACCGACACAGCCTTCTTTCTCTATTGACTTCTGAGCTGGCCTCTAGCCTTTACTGATTCTGAAAGAAAAGAAGTGGGCATGGGTGGGAGGATGCCATGTCCATCCTTATTGCAAAAGACTCCTTTGGCTCACAGCCACAGCCCCAGTCATTTCTTGACTTGCTGCATTAAACTGTGATTTGTTTGTGACTGGAGTCTGGTTTCCTTGGCAACGGAAGCTTGCCAGGGCTTGTGCATTTGTTTTCCTCTGCAGTGGCAGAATGCAGATGTGGAGGCAAAGGAGGGGTCCTGGGGGCCCCAGTCACTCAAGGAGTTATTCTGCAGTCATGATGTCAATTTTTCCGGGCAAAATTGCATCATTATTGTATATAGAGCATTACATTTTTTTTTTTTAATCTTTGGAGGGCTTTGAAGCACTTATTTTTTCTTTCCTCCAAATTACCTTCTCTCAGTATGTCCACCAGTGACCACGATGTCTTCCCAGTGTTTGAGGCCACTGATGCCCTCAGAGTGGGCATAGTAATTTATAGTAATGTAGGCACAGGAAACGGACTGCCTGATTTCAAACCTCTACCATTTATTTAGTACAATTAATCTCTCTGTGCCTCAGTTTCCCCAGATGTAAAACAGGGATAATAATAACACCTTTAGAACAGTGTCTGGTGATGGTAATCATTGTATAAGTGTTGGACATTATTATTTATTAATATTGAAGGACACTTGCCCTGAAACAGACTTGTGCTGCCATATACAAACTCACCCTAATGTCTACTGGCTAAATAACACAAACACACAGACATTTCTCACATCACTCAGACTCACCCAGAGGCATACATGTTCTCTCCGAGACAAAAAGTCTCACCTAAGGGACACAGACTCCCCCTACCATAAAGACTCTCCCCATGACACATGGACAATTCCGCCATCACAGGTTGTCCCCATATCACATAGGCCCTTCCTCTGGCACACAGAGTCTCTCTAGAGCACACAGACTCACCCCATAGAACATATTCTCTCGAGAGCATGCATATTCTCGAGGCAAAAAGACTCACTCTACAGGACACAGACACAGCCTACAGCACACAGAATCTTAGATCATGGACTCTGCCCATGGCATTCAGACTTCCCACAGCACAAAGATTTTCTCAATGTCCCACTCGCTAAACCTATAGCTGAGATTCTCCCCAGGGCACAAACTCCCCTCACATCACAGTGACCCTCACCAGAGCACGCAGACTCTATCCTACTGCACACAGACCCTTGCCAAGCTTGAAGACCCATCTCATGGCACAAAGACACTCCCTAGAGCATACAGCTCCTCAGGACACACAGACTCCTACCAGAGCACATAGACTCGCCAAAGCATACAGACTTCCCCCAAGAACACAGTTCATGATAGCTTGAAAACCCACACAGAGAGACACAAAGACTCTCCCACAACAAATAGACTTGCTCCATGACACACGGATATCCCAAAAGGACACAGAATGCCCAGATCAAGCTGACTCAACCTACAAAACACATACACGTGTAGCTATTTGCTCTCCAACTCCCAGATTTATCTCAAAGCATATAGACTGGTTTCACTGCTCACACTGCTACCTATAAACAAGATATACCCAGCCATGCAAAGAATTCCACCAAAATACACATTCTTCTATCAATATACACACAAACACCACTGAACACAGACTCACCCTAAATGTACAGACAAGCCCTTCAGGACATAGACTTGCTCCACAGCATAATCACACCCACAAAATTTATAATTCATAGGCAGACCTGTAAACACATGGATTTCTTCTGCAATGCACACAATTGCATTACAACACAGACTTACTCTAAGTTGGAAAACCTACAGTGCACATGATCATTCCCAAGTGTGTAGACATACAATACACATATAACCCGGCAATGCAAAAATCTCCATCATAGTTTACAGACACGCTTTACCATGCTATTGAGCTACAACTCTGGCCTGTAACAGATACACACTTGTGTAATGGTTAAGAGCAGGGCCTCTGGGCTCATACTACCCGGGTTTGAATCCAGGTTCCATCCCTTTCTAACTGTATCACCTTGGGTAAGTATATTTCTCTGTTCTTTAGTTTGCTCATCTGTAAAACAAAGACAGCAATAGTAGCTACTCAAAGGGTTGTGAGTATTAAATGAATTAAGATATGTTAAGTGCTTAGTACAGTGCCTGATACATAGGAACTATTACAGTTGTTAATACTGTCAGCCCCGCCCCTGCCACCACCATTACTACTAAAGTGAAAAGGGCCCACTTCAAATACTTAGAATCATCTGACAGCACAGAGTCACCACATGGTACATAGACTAGCCCCAGAACACCTAGAAACACTCTACAGCATATAGATACCCAATCACAACACCCACACATTCTATAGAACACAGACAGAACCCTAAAGCAGATGCCACTTACAACACACAGAAGTGCATCATAATTAAGAAATTTTCTATACAATGCACAGCCTTGCTCCATGATACACAGACTCATCCCATAATGTCCAGACTGTATGCATAACACCAACCCACACCCCACAAGGCACAGGCAGCATGACACGTACACATACACGCACGCTACAACTCAGCAATACCCTACCACATGCAAATTTTGTCACATGATGTGTGGATATATCTACTATTTACAGATATGCTCCTAAATTTATAACACTTGTACCATGATACTGACTCAACCTGCAACACACAGACTAACCCAACAATTCAGGGGGACCCCATGATGCAAATGTAGCACAATACACAGACTCATCCAAAGGTATCTAGACATGCTCTACAGTATACAAACTTGCTCCAGAACAGCTTAGCATGCACAGACATACCTTGTACAATACTTGAAATTACATTATAACGCACAGACATACCTTGTACAATACTTGAAATTACATTATAATCCACACCATGAGGCCTTTCCCCATAAACTAAGGCTTGCCTCAGGAATACAGAGAATACTCCATGATACATGTCACATCTCCCAAGGCACCTAGAAGTACTTTAAAATATATAGAGAAGCTTCACAGTGTTCAGCGTTGCATAACTCACACCCTCACTCTACAATGCACAAACTCACCCCCCCCACCAAGTGCCCAGTTTTCTCCAATGCACAAATATGCTACATAACACAAAGACACTTCCTGTGAGCATAGACAGCCCCAACATGCACAGACATATTCCACACCACACCAATACACAGACACACACACTACAACGCACAGAGGCATGCTACAATGCACCCCCCACCATGTAGCTATTAGCCTCAAAATACCTGGAGACCCCTACAACATATACACATTTCCTACAGCATGCATGGTTCCCCCATGGCTCACAGAGTTTTATCACAACTTATAAACTTCCTCTATAAAGCATAGACTTGGGCAACAGTACCAGTATTCACTCTATGAGGCATAGAAACATGCCTTAATCCAAGGACTAGACTCATGACAAGTGAAACATACCTTTCAAAATAGATATTCCTGTAAACACACAAAATTCTCTGACAGCTCACAAAATCACCTCACCACACATCTTTCCTTTAAAGCAGAGGCTTGACACACAACTTACACAGTTGGCCACAATAGAAAGCCTTGTCATACAGTGCAAACAATAGCATCTCAACTTCCAAACAATATAAAGCAATGCCCTTTCAACAAGACCCACCCTCACAGTTCTTGAATAAATTTAGCAATCCCTAGGTACTCTGCAACCCAAAACATGCCACAAGACACACCCCACAAGGCCCAGAGACAGGCAGAACACACCCCAAAACAAACAAGTGGAATAACTTGTGGTTAAACGCTTACACTTAGGAATCAGGCCGTGTAGGTTCCAATCCCACATGTATCATTTACTAACTGACCTTGGAAATGTTTATTAACCTCTCTGTGACTTATTTTCCTCAGGTATAAATTGGGAATAATAATGGTACTTCTTAAGGCTGATAAGAGGAATATATGAGTGAATGCCTTCTAAAGTGTTTAGAAGAGTACTTGGCAGAGAATTAGTGTTATTGATGTTAACTGGTCTTGTTGTTATTGTTGTTTCTACACGTGTAACTGGACCACAATGGTAAGACTCAATCTAAAATAATTAGAATTAACCCACAACACATAGAGTATACCTCCATAAAGCACAGAATCACACAGCTCGCACTCTCACCACCCTTTCCTTACAATTCCCCGTTGACTGCAGTTAGCCCACAACACCCAGAAGCATCTACCACAGAGTCTCTGCATAACACCTAGACTCATCACACAACACTTAGACACACATTGCAATGCACAAATATACTCGTGATACATAAAGACTCATCCCATCCAACTAAATGCACCCTATCCTATATGTCATACTTGACAAAACACATACTCACCACAGAACACATTGGCCACGCAACACAAAGAATTCATTTTAAGATCCCTAGAAACAATCTACAACACAGAGAGTTCTGCAACACACAGAATTGTATCACACCTTCCCTATCAAAACCCATAAATATTACCTGTACACCCCAAATTGCCCACAATGCACAGACTTGCCTCACAATGCAGATAATCTCTCCACAGGATCCAGATTTGCTCCATAACACAGGCTTATTCCATACCACATGGATGGGCCCATTCCCCACAAGTATCATCTTCAATGTAGAGTCATATGACAAGGAAGACACACCCCACAATGCCTGTACTAGGCATATAATACACACACACTGGCTCCACACAATGATGACTTAACCCAAACCATCTAGAATCAACCCAGTAAATACCTTCGTATCACAATACCAAGACTTGTCCTACAACATACAAAAAACTCCAATGTATAGATCTGGTACACAATACCACAACATACCCTATAATATACAGACCCAATCTCACACTGCAGACTACTCCCACAACATAGAGAATGGCACCACAGCACACTATCTTACCCCACTGCACAGTCTAGCCTCACAATACCTGGACATGCTTTATAATGCACAGGCATCCCCATAACTCACAGCCCCCCAAGGGAACAGAATTACATCACGATACAAAGATCTCAGACACTTTCAGCTGTCCCTGCATAGTCCCCCAACAGATATTCAGGGCTCATAGCACTCAAATACAACCTATAACCACAGACTTATCCCACAATCTGGAGACGTGCCCCATAATACATAGACATCTCCCACAGTTCTATGCCTGCATTACTCTCACTCACATCAGAACATCCAGAGTCAACTCATTGCTCATAGATTATTCCACAACCCACAAAAATGTCCCACAACATACAGATGTACCTCTCAAAGTGTGGACACACCCTCAACCCACAAGCTCACCATATGATGTACAGGATAGTAACACACTGACAAGGTATGCCCCACAAAGCCCATACCGCCACACAATGTACACCCATTACACAGCAAAGTCATACCCCACAATGCCAAGTATAAACCCCAACAAAGCACAAATGAACCCCACAATGCATAGACTTGTCTCATAACAGAAGGCATACAGTGCAACACAAACTCTCCTACTATGCAAAGGTTGGTATCGCAATGCACAGACTCATGCAACAAACTGACTTGCTCCACAATAGACACAATCACTCCACAGTGAAAACACTAGAACCACAACACCCAGGCTCACTGCAAAGCATTCTCCTCCTATTTCCCCATCACATAAGAAGCCCTATAATGCATAGATATGCCACACACACCCCCAGCTCACAGACTTGCCCAACCACACCTGGACAAGCTATACACTGTATAGACATGTTTCACAATCCAGACAGATGTAAGAATACTTTGTATGCAATACAAACATGTCTCATAATACATTTAATCCTTCACAGTGCACAACCTTATTCCATGAAGGACTGGTTCAACTCACTCAGTCTGATCTAATACCATAATCTCTAGACTTGTCTCCAAACACAAAGACATATCCTAGGATGCACAGACATGTGCTTCAACATCCAGAATCACCTCATAATCCCCAGATTCACTCCACAGTACCGAGAAACATATTATTAATGCAAAGACAGAAATGCACAGCACACAGACTTGTCTCAAAAGCACATAGCTGCACAACAGTGCACAGACATGGTCTAAAACAGAGATGTGCCTCAGACACCCTCACTTTGCATTGCAAGCACCAGACGTACAGGGAAAATAGCAAAAAAGCACCTAGACCTGTTCTGCAGCACAAAGACACATCCTGCAATGCCCATCTACAACCAACTACACAGACTCACGTCACCAACTGTGAGCTCACTACACATCATACTGAATTGTACAAAACCCAATACACAAACACAAATACACAACTCAAACTTGCCAACAAGCACAGGATCATATCACAAAGCACTGATATGCCCCACAATGCACAGTATCAAGTCACAATGAGGAGACACATCTCATGTCACGACTCTTCCTTTAGTGAGGAAACATGCTCAAACATGCATCTTCCACCCCCATGACAGTCATCTAGACATACTTTATAATTCCTAAGTATGGTGCCAAGGCTCCGCCTACCACTCAGACTCACATCGAAGCACACAAAACTAACCCAGAGTGTACAGATTCCTTATGCATTGTACAGGGTCAACTCATGACACATAGATATCCCACACAAATTCAGAGTTGACAAAACAAACATACACACACCTTTACAAGCACACACGTGTCCCCCAGCACAAAAAACTGACCCCAAAACACTTGTGGTCAATGACAACACTCAACCTCTCCCAACAAGGCATGGAATAACATCAAAAGACAAAATTAATTCTACAATATATAGAACCATCTCACAATTAACACAGTTACCCCATGGTGCAAAGATTTTCCCAAGCAGTGTATCCATACATATGTACTACAACATGTAGAAACACCCTACAATGAAGAGACTTTCCCCCCAAATACAGGCTCTTCTCACAACACACAGGATTATATCGCAGCACATTGGCCACTAATCAAGGCATAAATTGGCCTAAGACACACTTACCTACACTGCACTAACTCTGTAAATCCTAGACTTGTACCAAAACACACAGATTTGACCCATAGAGTCTCAAACTCACAGTATTATAACACACAGACTCTAAAAGTAGTTGCTAAATCATATTAAAACATAAAAACATGCCCCATAGAAACACTCTCACTAAGCATATGGTTGCCCTGCAATGGATGGAAAGAAACAACAGTACTCAAACTCAGCTCACAGGTTTTTGAGTTGCCCCACAATGTAGAGAATTGCATCATAATGCACAACCATGAACAACTTGCAGACCTACCCCAGAGAACAAAGATTCACTCCACGACACACTTACTACATATTTCACAAATTTGCACCAAACACACTCAGCCTAAAAGATACAAACCCACCCTGCATCAAACACAGCATAACATACAGATTTACCCTCACTTAGAATCAATTCGCAACTCACATTTGTCCCACAACGCCCAGACGCAAATTACAATATACAGACAACAATCACAACTTAGACACTCCCAAAACAAGGCACAGAATCCAATAACACCACATAGTTCTCCCTACAATGTCCAGGTCGATCTCATAGCACCCCAAATTGCATAAAAACATACACATCCCAAAATGGACAGCTTCTCCCACAACTCCTATATACATCCCACAATACACAAATATGCCTCATAAGATACCGACTCCCCAGAAACACAGAATTGCATAACAACTTAAGAATATTTCTAAAAACATGCACTCCATAATGAATGGACCCTTCCATAACATCTAGTTAAATCCTTAAATGCGTAGATGCACTCCTCTCCCACCAGCATAGTCTTGCCCAGTAGTTCTAAAACATGCCCCAGGAAAATGATTTGCCCCATAATGTGTAGAATTTTACACAACTTCCAAATTCATCCTACCATTCACAGACTTTCACCCCATATACGGTGTTATCTCACAATGCAAAGACTCATCAACAAAGCAAATAATCCATATTGCCTCACGATCACAAGATATACCCCCAAACACACAGACATAACCACAATACCAAGAAACACTCCACAACATGCATATGAGCCTCACAATGCCCATTCTCCAATAATTCCCATACTTACCTCTCAAAACCTGGGCAAATTTATAATGTCACACATGTTCCATAACATAAGATTCCCACCACGGCCCATGGAATCACATCACAATGCAAAAATTTACCTTGCAATGCAAAAATTCTCCAAAAAGTGCCAAGACTTGCTCCAAAGGGCACCTCATATTAGTATGACATGTAGATGTGCCTCAAAGCTCAGTCTTGCACCATAATACTGCAGAAATGCCTCACAATACCTACAATGAACTTAAATGAACAGGCTTGCCCCAGAATGTCCAGACTTATCCTGTAACACCAAGACATGCCCTATAACACAGAGGTAAGTTCCGCAATGCAAAAATCTTCCTACGATGCACAGCCTTACTCCACAACATAAATTTACCTCATTATGGTAAGAACAGACCACAAACATCTGGCCACACCCCCAAATTCACAGTCTTGACACACAACACTAAGACGTGTCTTACAATGCATAAACTAGCTCATAATATCTAAATACAGATAAGGTACTCTGGACAGATGTACCTTATGAGACAAACGTTTTACCCACAAACACAAAATTGTATTCTAATGTACAGATTCACCCCAAAACACATACAATCCACAAGGCAAATATCCCACAAAGAAAACTTGTTCCCATCCCCCATTGTTGTAGGACACATAGACTTGCCCTGCAGGATGAAGGCATACTCCATATTGCACAGTTATGCTCCTCACCAGACATGCATTACGACATAGCCTTGCCCCACAAAGCACCCTCGGCCCACAACCTAGACATAGTCTATAGTGCACATACCTACCACCACAACACCTTGGCAAAACCTCCAATGAAAAGATGTGTCCTACAATGCACAAAATACCTTTAAAATGTACAGACACTCGCACAGTCTCAGAATGGCCACATCAAATTCAGACTTTCTCCAAATGCAAATTCACTCCGAAACACCTAGAATCAACTCACAACATACAAACTCACCCCATATAAGGTTGTCCCCCACAATGCACTGACAAGCCCCTCAGCATTCAGACTCTTCTACATACACAAAATCCCATTACAATCTCACATCACCCCACAAAATCAATACGTGACCCACCATACTACGGACAAGCCTCAACATATACAGACTTGTCCCACACTACTGAGAGACATACTCTATGATGCACAGACATGCCTACCACACAGACTCATCCCACAAAACAAGTCACCACCCAACATAAAGATCCCAAACTCAAGATATAATTACACACAAGCATACCCCATATCACACGGAATTACACCATAAGGCAGATTTGTCTTATAGCATGCAGAGTAGCCCCACAACACAAACACAAGCTCTCCCACACCTAGACATGTCCCTAATGACCCAGCCTATCTTAACAACACCAGGACACATCCAATACTCCATTAGCCTGTATCATACAGACTTGCCCTGTAATGCACAACATTGGACCACAAACTCCAGAAATGCCATACTACAGACACAACTCCATATCCAATGAACTCCCCCTCAACAACAACCACATAGATTTCCCATAAGGCACAGACATACACTAAAATTCAAAGTCTGGCTCTATGACACAACGATTTACTATAGAATCTCTAGAATTAACCCATGACGCAAAGTCTCATCCCAGTACTCCAAGGTATATCCCACAATGTACAGACTACAATGTATGGACCACAGCACCTAGGCATGCCCTGAAATGTGATAGTGTATCCCTTATAGTATATCCAAAAAATCATAGTTATAAAATTTACAGCAGTCAGAATCACTCCCACAAAGCACAGTCATTCCAAATCTAGATGGTCAAGATCCACAGGGCCCATAATTCATAGAAACGACCCACAATGCACAGCTTTGCCTCACCCCGCCCCCAGCTCTGTCTCCCTTAATGTAGAGAACAACCTCACAGTGCACACATGAATCATACTACTCATAGTCTGGCATCATAAGAAACTCATTCACAAGACCTACAACTTACTAACACTTCACACAACCCATATATTTGTGCCACAACATTTAGACCTACCTTCCTTCAGACAGACTCACCCCACAACATAAAACTCATCACTCTGAAACACAGAATCAACCCACAATACAAATAGACTTCCCCTGTAACGAAAAGAGTTTTTATGCTACACTCAGACTCACTTCACTTGACTCACCCCACAATGTCTAACCTCACACCATAGCACAGAGACTGGCTGTTCAACCAACGACCTAATCCATGACACACACTCACCCAACATCTAGCCTCACACCTCTGCACAGAGACATGCCACCTAACCCAGAAACTAGCCCCAGAAGACTCAAACACACCCCCACAGTTCTCACAGACTCATCCTACACCATAGAGAACAGCCATGCTCAGGGAGACATAATTTACAGCACACATTCACCCTGCAACACCCGGACTTGCCCCAAACTTTACAGACATCCTTAATAATACCTCGACTTCCTATACAAAACTCAGAAAGCCTCACAACACCATGAAAAGCAGCACAATATGTGTGCTCACTCTGGAGCATTCAACTTCACTTCTGAAGTCCCACACTCACTGTTATCACATTTAATCCTCAGCAACATGTTAAAGTTTTGGCAAGTGACTTCACTTTTTCAAGTCTGTATACACATTTGTAAACATAGTGAAATACTTCCTTTTAAGCCATTCCAAGAATTAAATGAGACAATTTCAGGAAAGAATCAAGGTTCAGAACACAGTCTTTGGAGGCAGATGTGCCTGCTCCCTATCTCAAAATGCTCTGGGACCTGGGCACATTTGATAGTAGAAATGGTCAGTGATAGAATAGAAGGAACATGCATTTGGTGTCAGGCCTGGTTTTGAATTCTGCCTCTGCCACTGATTGACCATGTGACCCACACAATGTGCTCTAATTCTCTGATCCTAGTCCTCATTTATAAACTGGGGATGACACTGGTTCCTGCCTCCTAGGGTGTCATAAGGATTCAATAACACCAGGTATCTTAATCTGAATTTCTAGCCAAGGAAAAAAAGAGAATGAGGAAGAAGGCAGGAATAACTTTGAAGTCCTTTATAATAGGTGAGCCTGGGGAAGCAGAAGGTGGGATGGAGATTGTGTGATGTGGGCTTTGGACAGCCAGGAGGCAGCATGTGGATCCTGCCTAGGGCCAGAGTTGAGAAGGAAGATAGGTACTTTCCATGGTCTCCAACAGAAATGTCCTTGGTGGCAGTGGGATTTGCAGATCTGCGCAGCCACCAGTTTTTATCTGCAGATTATAAAAAGCCTGTGTTATTAAACCATCATTACATTTTCAGTACTCAACAATTTTCCAAAGGAGACTATCTTTTAATATTCATTTTCTTGGCTACTTCAAGAGTGGGAAGAAAATCTTGAGCCCCTTCTGCTGGCTGTATCATAGGAAAGCAGATGTGGAAATGACCAGAAAAGTCTTTCCAGAAGAAAGTGCTCACACCTACATACACACATACTCATTATAGGCGAATACACACAACAGAATACACACATGCACATGTGCAGTGCCACAGATGTTTACACTGACATAGACCTACGGGTGTGTACTAATCCCACAGACCATGCATTCTTAAAGCTACAGCCAAAAACACGTTTGCACAAATATGAATGTAAAACCCAGAGTCCCAACAGAAGTCATTTCATGTATACACAGATACACATATGCATGCATGCAGATACACACAGATGCCCACAGTTCTGTGTGTAGGCACAGAGTAATATGCATTCCACACTTGCACAGATCCAGAGGAGCACACAGATTATACA
>NW_024340698.1:1806844-1829759 GCF_902729225.1 Pteropus medius | reverse complement strand
CACAGATTATACACACACACACACACACACACACACACATGTATATGCATGTATACATTTATATACATACATACACACATACATATAAACATATACATGTATGTATATAAATATAGGCCATCCAGACTATGTTTACTGATTCATAACCTCAAAGATGCAAAAATATAGACACCCACACATATACATATACAAAAATATATAGATGCTTCTGGAGGCTCATGAAGCACAGACACATTCTCAGACATTGCCAGATGCTTATGTATAAATACAGAACCCACACAGGCACATGTGTGTACACATACCTGTACACATGCATAGAGTCATTCATGTGCAGACACAGGTGTAAGTGTTTTTACTGGTATGCAGAGACATGGGGACATTTATATAAACACTGAAACAGTTCATTTGTAGGTAGATATGTGTGTTTTAAACATGTACTTATTGGCAATTTGTGCTCACAGAATCACATGCATATATACACAAAGGCATAGTACTCTTATGCCCATATGTCAGTCCTAAATGTACACCATATTAAAATACACATGCATAAATGTGTTCATGTGTTCACATGCAACATAAGTGCTCATGCTCACCATGAGCACCTATAAATGCACACATGCACATGCATGGGATGCACATGGGGATATTCTTGCATGTGATTGTACATATGGAAATACACAAGCACAAAGCGATGCACACATAAGTGTCCTTGTACATGGAGACATACATGTACATATGACAAAACACAGATGATCCATAAAGAGATCTCTACATGTATATATCATACAGACCATGGCATATACATTTAGAGACATATGCTTTCATATACAGAGAGATATGCCTTATAGATGTTAAATAGATAGATAGATAGATAGATAGATAGATAGATAGATAGATAGATAGATAGATAGATTTAGCGGAGACTTTCACATGCAGAAGCATATGTCTACACATATAGACACAGGCCTAAAGACCCATACAAAGATATACATGGGCAAACATCTGCACTTACAGACTCAGATGTGCGAGGGGAGCATACAAAATCACATGCATGTGCAGAAACATAGGTGAATTACACAGAAGATGAATGGACATAGAAGCTTGTGCAGATGTATGCACAAACACATACAGGTTTATACATATACAGACATTCCACGTGGGTATACAGACACAGATAACCATTAACATTTACTTGAACAAGCACAGAAGCACACAGATACACATAGAAGCATGCATGCCTATTGACCTGTGCATGTTGACATGCACCTACACTAGCAGAGCCCAGCACAACTTCACAGACATACACTTGCACAGATACTTGTATGTATAGTCATATGTATGCATGCAAACATAGATGAGCATGCATACCACAGAGGCATGCACAAACAAGCACAGGGACAGAGGCATACACATATACACAGGCATATAAAATTCCCATGCATATAGAGTACTCACATGTACACAGCAACATAAACATCTGCACATGGACACACAGATGCATTCACCCAGAGAGTCACCCAAAGAAATTCATTCTCATGCAGACAGATTTATGCAGATGCACAAACACATGCCCCCACAGACATGCAGGTGGTGACACATACATACATATGCAAACAGAGGTGGATGAACAGATGATTGAACTTGAGATATACACATGTGATATAGAAGCACCTAAACACAGATAAAGGGGCTTACAGTCAAGAATTCACAGGTACACATAGACACATAGACTCACTCACACACAGACATACATATATACACAAAGACACAGACATGCAGAGACACACACAGATGGATATTTGCAAGCAGTAAACGTAAAGACTAAATGTGTTCGTGCAAAGATATGTACATGAGGATAGAGGTACGGTCCCACAGACTTACATATTGCACATAGACATGGATACTGCCCCCTGTCAAAGATACAGTTCCACCCAATCAGATGGTGACACACTCCAAACCCCCATTACAGACACATGCACAGAGCTCTATAAATGCACTTGCATATAGAGACACATAAACGCACATGCAGATGTACAGCCAGATGCAGGTATACCCCCTCCCCCAAATACATAAGCACATAATATCCTTAGTATATAAGAGTTAGAGACATACACATATATCTACAGACAATGCAGACCTAAACACACTAAAGGATACGGACATATTCACAGGCACTCTAATGCACATGTCAGCATATATATCTATTGGCACACACATAATGATCTACAAATGCACTCTTATGCCCATATGTCAGTCCTAAATGTACACCATATATGTGAATGTACACACACATATACATCTGCATACGTGGACTTGCTCATGCTGCAAACAGAAACACAGACATAGAGACTCATGCAGATTTATACAGATGAAAACACAGAGACTCAAACATATAAAAGGATGTGCAAACAAACCCTTTTTCAAAGGAGGCTGCAATTGTTGTACTTATTTCTTAGCCTTTTCAGGAGATTATGAAAATTATTACACCACTTCTGTATAATAGCATATGTGGAAATTACCAGAAAGATCCCTGAAAGATCTGGGATGCACATGTGTGTACACACGCACACACACGCGCGCACACACACACACACACACACACACAGAATCATAGGCATAGTATAAACATGCATAGCTAAATATAGAAAGATATATAGACAGACTGACACACACATGCACACACCACCGAAACCACACAGTGTAATATTAAGGGCATGGCTATTGAATTTGAAACCAAACCAAACCAAACCTGTGTTTGCATCCTAGTTCCAGCAGTTACTTGCTCTATGATTTGGGGCCACTTTTCTGCTTTCACACCTGTAACATTGGGGTACTATTAGCACTATCTCTTTGGGCTGTTTGAAGATTCAGTGAAACAAAGGACTTAGCCTGGTGTTTGGAATGTCATAGATGCTGCTGCTGCTTTTTAATTTTACTAGACTTGAAGTTGTTAGCTGGATAGGGTTTAGGTTTTGTGGTCAAGTGCGTGTTTATATTTTAGAGACGTGTTAACATATTTGTAAATGTATTAATGAAAAATAGATTACCTTCATAGACAAAGCCATTTCTGAAATTTTCAGAGATGATACAGGCTTATTACTGTCCCTGGCAAATGGGAAGAGCTACAACAAACATATCCTGCTATCGTCGATTGTTGTGATTGTCACTGTTATTCACATCCTTTTCCTTTTTGCAGGAGGAGATGAAATTGAGCGACCCCTGGAAGAGGGGAAAGGGGGCTTCTTGCCCCATGCACATTGCCACCTAGTGACCATATCGAGTAAGTACAGTATTTGTGGATTGCTCCAACACATTCCTAAAATTTCACCCATTGCGAAGTTGCATAACCTCCCTGGCGAATAAGTTAGTATACATAAAGTTATAGTGGTTTCTACTATATTCAGAAATAAAAAAATAGTTATAAAATAAAGAGAAACATTTCTTCCTAAATTCCCTCCCACTTCCGTTCAGTTTTCATCTGGACTTTATTGAGACTATTCTATAGCAATGGTCTTCAAACGTTCTAATGATAGGCCACCTAAAATAGTTGTAAAAAAACTACCCCATCACACATCTTTAAGTTAGCATATGAAATTTCTTACCATAAATTTAATTATTTGTAGAGTTATTATTTACAGCATGTTATTAATATTTATGCTTTTAAATAACATGATTTAATTATATTTTGCATAATTCAATCAACTAAAAATACTCATCATTGCTAACTTCAAAGCAACCAAATGAAAAAAACCATAAACAGTCAGAAATTTAAAATCACCCTTCCATTTAACTTCTCTCACATAATTTATCCTAATTTAATATGTTTTTATGTCTAAAGGCTTTTTATTTAAAGGCTTTTTATTTCACCCTATCATACATCTCTGTAAAATATTATACATTTTGATAAATAATTATTAAAAATAAATACTAGAATTTGGTTAGAAATGAATCTCTTAAGTGAATATGATTGTTTATTTTCCCCAGAATTAGTTCATGGCTTTGAGCATGACTAACACTTAATTCTAATGAGACAGAACACATTATAATTTATTTTTCCTGTTTGTCACATTAATAGATATAAGAACTCAGAAAACTTTGTTTCCATAAATAAGTAGAAGAGAATGGAATAAATGTCAAATCATGGGTCAAAAATCAGTGACCACTCATCAAAAAATTTTAACGATTAAATTTTTTTAACAGACAACTTGCTTAGGCCTATCTTTATTAGTGTGAAAGCAAAGAAGCCCCAATTTACAAAAAGATTTTGTTGCTAAATCATTTATTTCTGAGTTTCTGGGAAGTTTACCAAAATGACCTTGCCAAGATTTAGCAAAGCACTATTATATCTGTCCTACTTTCATTTTGAGGCATTAATTTAAATCCAATGTACTTTCAAAAGGTTGAGAAAATCAAATTTCTAGATCAATATGTTTTAGCCAATACAATAATTTTGATTAAATGCCTTTAATTCATTATATCCTTTAAATATAAAATTTTGAGGCTGCAGATTTGCATCATCGATTTCATAGAAAATATTTTTAATAAAACTTAATTAGCAAAGACAATATTCATATCAAAATAATCAACCAAATCCCCTTTAACTTCAGAAAAAGTGTCTGATTTTACTTTTCAATGGAAAAAATGAAATGATATGCATTCTGAGGAGTAATAGTAAAACCATGAAGAAATCAATTATGGGACAAATTTGTCCCAATAACAAACTAAATAGAAGATTAAAATGCTAATGAGATTTATAGCCACTTCAAAATAAATTAATAAATTAATAATTTTGTATCTCATGTGTAATTTAAAAGTAAACAATGTAATATATTGCTAAATTATAATTTATGTACGAAACAAAGAATCTGATGGTAGACATACTCTCCTTTGGTAAACACATATGCATTGTTTTTAGAACTCTAGTGTTAGGTTTCTGGAAATAATTAAGAATTATGTATAAAAATTTTTAAATCCATTAATGTTATTAGACCACAGAATCAAACTTTTCAATCATATTTTATGAAAGATAAAAAGCATATTTAGCTAAAAAATAATTGGTCTAGCAACCACCATATTTTATTTTTGATAATAGGAGGTAGAAAATATGTAATTATTTATAAAATGAAATGAGGAGAGACTTTAATTGGAAAAGATATTTCGAGACACAATATGAGAAAACAAGTTTTAACTAGTTTAATGAATGATGTACCTTATCTGAAAGAAATCACATACAATTTCTATGCATAAATTTTACCAGTGTAAACTCTTTGTAATATAGGAAAACATTCCAGTTATATTTAAAAGAATCCGAATCAATAGTATGTACTGCTATTAGTTAGGAGGTGGCTTTCTTTTCAATTAATGACACATCTAAGTGATTAGTACTGAGAATAGCTGCAAAATAATGCTTAATTTTAAGCAAGTGGAAAAAAAGTTATTCTTACAGAAATCAATTTTAAGTGAGAATATACATGCAAATTGAGAATCTGAGAGTGGATTCCCTGCAAACTCTCCCTGCTCACATACTTCTTGAAAAGAATTAATGTACCAGTAGCCTATTTTGAAGACCACTGTTCTAGACTGTCTTCGGCAGGATGCTCCAGAGTGATATATTGTCATTGTTGAGATAACCAATTTACTATAGCTCACATTCATAAGACTGCAGTAGAAGTAGCTGCCACTTTCGATTTTCTGCAAATCCTTCTATGACTGATCGTGTTTGAGCAAAATATTCTGGAAGAGATTATTTTGTTTTGCTGATATATGTATGAATTGACTAGACCTACATTGTCCAATATGGGAGCTATGAACCCCATGTGGCTTGTATGAACTGTGATATAAGTGTAAAATATAATATGCACCAGATTTCAAAGACCAGACCAACATAATAAAATATTTCATTAATATTTGGATACTGATTACATGTTGAAATGATATTTTGGATATACCGAGTTAAATAACACATTATTAAAAATTAATTTCACCTGCTTTTCACACTTTTTAAAATGTTGCAACATGAAAATTAAAATTACATATGTGGCTTGCATTGTATGTATTATATGATAGTGCTGCTCTAGAGCTTACATTGTAATTCTCCAACTTCCTCTAAAGAGATGACCACAGGAAAAAAATGATTTGCCCACTACTCTGGTCCAGTATATTGATATTCTGATGTAGTCAGTACCTTTTACTAGTGTTTGGGTTTCCAGATTGGAGAATTTCTATTTGTAAGCAGGCAAAAGTAAAAAACAAACAAACAAAAAACCCAGTATTTTATTAAAGTTATTTAAAAAGTAGTCTTTTATTAGTACTTAAAAATTTTCCCAGTATTAACTTTGGACGATTTCTCAGTGGGTGCAAGTAAAGCTTTTCAAACTCCTTGAAAATGTCAGTGACAGATATTGCATTCTATTGAAGGTATGAAGTGTTTCATCACATTTGAAATGTGTTTTTATGTAATTACATTTTTATGTAACATTAAGAAAGAAGAAAAAACCCTTCTAAATAAACTATGATGTAATGCTTTCATATCTATAGAACTTTAATTTTATGCTTACTAAAAGAGCTTTTTGGCTTAGACATATATTTTTATCATGTATTATGATACTACAATTGCCATGACCAAGTTTCAATTATAGTTGGCATACACAGCCAACGATACTTCCCTTTCAAATATGCCTGCTGGCTGACAGTGATTGTAAAATGGCATCGATTAAAAGGTGCATTCTGATTTCAGAGATGTAAAAATGTGAAGAAAAGAGGCACCTCAGAATTAGTTAAATACAGTAAGTCATTTGTCAAGAAAAAAGGATCATAGAGGGCAGAAAGCCAAACTCTAAGACATCAGCCTAGTGAAGACACTTTTCTATGTATTATTGAATTTACAAAAAAAAAATATATATATATATATAGCTCTCATTTAAAAAGTTATCATAGTGCACTTAAATAACATTACATTATACATTTCGTCTCAATTGTTTGATGATTTTCTTAGCATTCTTTTATTTGTTTCCTGGCTTGGAAGTGGAGGGCCGTGAAAGAATTGTAATGGTTGGGGCTATGACTGGGGACAGACTGGATCTCTCCAGACTGAAAATGTCTAGCATGTCTGTTGTGAGAACCACTTAACACAGCCTTGTGTGAGGCTGTGCCTTCAATGGCACTGTTTGTTCTTCGTAAGTGGGCTAACAGAGGGAGCTTTTCTCCTTGTCATGGCTTAGTTTAGTTTTAACATATTCAATGTATCCTTTATTGACTGAAGGGCCTAAGAGAGGGAAGAAGGGCAATCGAGCCGCTTTCCTAGTTTTTGTTTTATATAATATTCAAGGGGGTCAGCAAGATGAATAAAAACTCCGTAGGAAGTACGTTATCTCAAGAATTAATGAAAAAAACACCCTAGATTTGTCATCCAGGATTTGTGACACATTTCTGATTCTAATGATACTGTTGATGATGTAAGAATTTACAAGAGGTAACCAAAAAAACAGTTTTCATGAAATGAGAAGTATAAGAAAATGAATAACATGTTTCTCCCCTCGTCCCTAGGGTTAAACATCATACTAAAACTAAGTGTCTCTTTTTTTTTGTCTTTAATTGAAATATAATAGACAATTAGTTGCTTGTATTTACATTGTACAATTCGATGAGTTTTTTTTCCATTATAGTTGGCATACAATAATATACCAGTCTCAATTGTATAGCATAGTGATCAGAGATCCACATAACTCACAAAGCAATCACCCCACTAAATCTAGTACCCCTCTTCCCCCTTACATATTTTTTACAACATTATTAACCATCTTCTCCATGCTACACTCTACATCTCTGTGTCTATTCTGCTAATATCTATTTGTACCTCTTAATCCCTTTGCCTTTTATATTGTCTTCCCCAAACCCCCCATCTAGTATCCCTCAAAATATTCTCTGTATGTATGAGTTTATTTCTGCTTTTGTTGTTGTTGTTGTTTGTTTTGTTCTTTAGATTCCACATGTATGTGAAATCATTCGATATTTGTCTTCCTCTATTCAACCCATTTCATTCAGTACAATATCCTCTAGGTCTATCAAAGCAATATCTTTTTCCATCCCCTTCATTTTAATCTGTGTGTCTCTTTTAATCTGAAGTGAGTCTCTTGTAGGCAGCATATGTAGGGGTCTTGTTTTCTTATCCATTCAGCCACTCTATCTTTTGGTTGGAGCACTTCATTCTTTTCCATTTGAGGTACTTGTTGCTAGGAATGTAGTTATTACCATTCTTTATTCCTGTTTTTGATACATGTCTTTTCTTCTTAAAGAAGTCCCTCCAACATTTCCTGTAATACTGGCTTGGGGTTGATAAATTCCTTTAGCTTATTTTTGCCTGGGAAGTTCTTTATCTGTCCTTCCACTCCAAATGATGGCTTTGCTGGATAAAGTATTCTCGGTTGTAGATCCTGGGTTTTCATCACATTGAATATTTTGTGCCAAGCCCTTCTATCCTGCATATTTTCTTTTGACAAGTTAGCTTCCAGTCTTATGGGTGCTCCCTTGTAAGGTAAATAACCACTTTATTCTTGCTGCTTTTCAGATTCACTCTTTGTATTTAACCTTTGGCATTTTAATTACGATATGTCTTGGTGTGGGCCTCTTTGGGTTCCTGGTTTTTGGAATTCTCTGAGCCTCCTGGGGTTGCATGTCTATTTCCTTCACCAGGTTAGGGAAGTTTTCATCATTATTTCTTCAAATAGCTCTTCAACATCTTTTTTTCCTTCTGGTACCCCTATGACACAGATATTTTTATGTTTAATAGTATCCCACAGACTCCTTAAATTATTATTATAGTCATGGCTTCTTTTTTCTTGCCATTCTGATTGAATGTCCTTGGCTTTCCCATCCTTTATATAGGTCATTTGATCCTCTTATTTATTCACTCCGTTTGTTTAATATACTTCTCATCTCAGATAATGTGTTCTTCATTTCTGACTGATTCTCTTTTATAATTTCCATTTCCATTTTTTTATCTCTTTGTTAAAATTCTCGCCAAATTCATCTAAGTTCATTGGGCATCTTTATAACCAGTGTTTTGAACTCTGCATCTGTTAGATTCCTCGATACCATTATTCCTGGATCTCTGTTCTATTCTCTCATATGGTTTCTGCTTCTCTGTCTTTCCATTTGGCTGCTTTTCTGTGTCTGTTTCTATGTACTAAGCAAAGCTCCTAGTCTCCCGGTCTTATTAGCGTGACTTTGTGTAGTAGGTGTCCAGTGGCACAGTCCTGAGAGGGGTTCAGCTGCAGGCCAAGTTTAGCCCCAGCCTGTGCCCCCCCGGGGCCAGCTGTCAAGATTCAGCAAGCAATGCACAGATGTTGTACTTACAGTTGCCTCAAGAGTCCACACCAGAAACCGAGGCCAGCTGCCACTAGTGTTAGTCTAGGCTCAGCAAGGGGCCCCTGACTAAGTGAAGACACAACTGGATGTGGCTTGGGTGGGGCCGTGAGTTGGGGGCGGGGTTGTTCAGGGAATTCTCTAAGTGGAGCAACCTTTGTTATCCAGTTTGATGACGTCTCAGCTATGATGTCGCTGTGTCCCACACTGGGAGATGGGTGGGCTCAACAGAGGAACAGTGGATGCACTTTTGCCCAGGAGAAAACTCGCTTCGACCCTCACTCCAACAACTCAGTGCCTGCCTGTAAGTCCTTGGCGCCCCCCTTGCTGCTGACCTGTTCCTGGCACTCACAGCAAGTGAGTCTGTCACCGTGAAAGTCCGCTTGGCCCCTTTAAGAGGCGTCTGCTGCTGCCGCAGCCTTTGTCTCAGAGGCTCGGGACCTGGAAAGCCTTGTGTCCTCACTCGTCCTACCTCTTCCCATTGCAGGGTCATTTCTTATTTCTCTCCCTAGTTGTATAGCTTGTTCATCTAGACCTCAGGCAATTTCCCTTGCTGTTTGCTCCTTGTTTTTGTCACAACTTTTTTTTTTTTTACACCTACAGCACCTGGTATTCCTAGGTGGTCTCCCATCCAAGTACTAACCAGGCCCAACCTTGCCTAGTTTCCGAGAGTAGACGAGATTGAGGGCATCTGTCACAGCTTTGATTTGGTCGCCAGAGGAATGAACAGATCCTCTATCATCTACGCCATTTTTTTTTCTCCTGTAAGTGTCTCTTGAGGGCTCAAAAGCAAGGCCAGTTTTATGGGCTTGTGTCCCATAGTCTTATAGAGCCCTATGCTTAGAAGAGCTCCGTGCTTTGTTGAATGCTCTGTTGTAATGGTCTTGAAATTCTTTATATTTTTTGAAAAAGGGGTCCTCATTTTCATGTTCCATTGGGTCCCACAAATTATGTAGCTGATCCCATTCAAAAGGAGATACTTGCCAGAGAATTATTAACTGAAGTTGCCAAATTAAATTAGAAGCATTGTTTTTCTAATGTTGTACACTGAATTGTTTCCGTTAGTACTAGTAAACATAGTATCCATAAGCTACTATTGCTGTTGGTGTTGTGTTAGGAACAATAGTTGTAGAATTAATAGGAGTAATATTAACTCAACAGTACTTTATATTGACTCCCCCATTTATTCATTTAACCTGGGATATCTCCTTTGTCTCTATTTTCTCATCTGTAAAAGGGCAGTGACGTTACAGCTGCCCTTCCTAACCCTAGATAAAGCTAATTGTTGGGATCAGATTGAAATGCTCATGGAAGTGCTTGTGATCTGTAAAGATTGAAACAGATGGCAAATATTATTTGTTCTCCTACCCAGCATGGAATCTGGGTGGCAACCACCTGCCTGGGGATTCTGGAGGCCTGAGTTGGGCCCAGCAATGAGGCTGCTCTGGCCCATGACTATAAAACTGGTATCCCAGGGGGTCCTAAAGCCAGAAAATCAGTGCCTCGGAAATCTCTGTCAAAAGGGCTGGGTTAAGGCATTTGGATGGAAATCACAGATATGCACACAGGGCTAAAGGGTTGAGAAGCGAGGACAGGAAGTGCAGCTGAAAAAGCTAGGCTCCTCTGAGCTCCTGATGCTTTGCCACAGGGCTTTTTCTAGGACTCCTGCAGGGTTGGGGAGGGAATGGTCAAGGGTGCCAGCCACCTCAGATTGCCATAGAAGTGTTCTTGTTGCCCCAAACAGAATTGTATTCAGAGTTGCCAATATCTAAGTAAGAAAAGGCAACTTTTATTTTCATTGTATGAAGGAACTCGTTTTCCTGGATGTGAAGGAGAAAAGTGGCACAATGGAGACCTTGAGGATGTCATCTAATACCATGTGGTTTTTAAGTATGCAAGAATGCCTGTCAATGACTTCCCGAGAGTCTATTTAAATAATTTCAGGATTTTGCTATAATGCAATAGAGAGGTGAAAGTAGCACTTCAAATGAGGCCACAGAAAATGCCATTTGAAATATCTTGGCAATGTCTTTCGTCACTGTTGCGACACGGCGATCAACAGTTTGCCTCATTTCACATATCAGAAATCACTGAAGACTGTTTCCTGTGGGTGGCAGAAGTGAAGATAGGGATGTAGCCTTTTAGGAATGAGTATCCAGAAGAAGGCTTTTGGTTTCCTGGCTAAAATGATACAGTGTATTTGGTTGCATGTCTCTACTGGGAAATGGGAGGAGTACTATATTGTGTCAGAATGCAGAGGGGGTAGTGGCTGGGATGTATTTGCATTACTTTAATTTTTTTTGTACCTGAGTTTGAGTATAAGTTTCAGATTGAGGCAAGGGCTGCAGACCCGATAAACCAATAGCAAAGAGCCAATGTCTGGTCTGTGATTAGTTCAGATCTGGGACTTCCAGCTGCCTAACAACTTGGCTTGGGCAGGATGCATGACAACCTAGATTCAGACTGGAGACAGGGCTAAGGATGCCGATTGGTCAACTGAATTTGTGCTAAAGAGGCTTTGAACATGCCACTGACCGTGTGCATTTTTGAGAGGGAGCCTGCAAAGGGGAGTTGGCTGTCACACACAGAGATCTGGGGGCAGGTGCAATGACGCCTGTGTGTAAGGATGAAGAGCAGGGAGTGTCCTGTGGGTGGGGCTTCACGAATTAGTTGGATGGGGGCTGTCTGTGCAGATGCCTGTAACTGACTTAGGTCAAGGCCCGCTCAGGTTGGAATCAGGGCTTTTTTCGAGCTTCCTGCTTGAAATTTCTACTGTGTTTCCAGACCAACCAAGAGAGTCTACACCTGTTGGTAAAGGTAGGTTGAGAGCTCAGCCATGATCTCATTTATAATATAGGAAAATTTCCAGCACTTCTCTTAGGACCCCACTGGAGACTGAGGACCAAATAAGAGAAGGTGATAATATAGTCTCAGAGTTGGAAAGAACCCTTAAAGCCATTTAATGCAATCCCTATATCTCAACTGAAGTCTCTAATAAATAGTTTTTCCTTCCCTTTACTTGAACATATCCAAGAATAGGGAACTGGTGTTTCCTGAGGTAGGCCATCCATTCTCTGGCCATCTTTGTTAGTTCTGCCTGATATTAGACTAAAATCTGCCTCTCTAGGGTGGACATTCTGAACTCTGGGGCAAGTCACCTCCTGCTGACACATGGCCCTTTTGCTCATTGAAGACAGCTCTTGTCTCATCGAACTCTTCTCTTTGCCTAGCTTCGTTTCTCTTTGCCATTCCCCATTTGATGATTTTGGCCTCTGTTACTCTTGTTTCCTCCTTTCAATAGTCCAGGTCGTCAGGGTACTAAAGCCTTGTAAAATCTGACCTGACGCAATCTGACCTCTTGTTCCTTAAGCTGAATATCTTTCCTCTATTGACTATATGGCATTTATGGTCAGATTGCATTATTGACTCACCTAGTTTCCAGACAGTCGTAAATTCAGCTGGAAGATGCTCCCAAACTGCTTCACTAAGAACTACAGGGATAGCCAGTGTTCCTGACCAAAAGTAGTTCACTCATTGAAAATTAGGTCACAGTGGCACAGGGAGGAACACAGTGGAGGGTAGAAAGTGAGCCGGTGTATTGTCTTTCATTGAGATCTTTAGTACCTATTTTTCTTTTACATATCACTAATTCATTTACATTACATTTTATATGGAGTCTGGGAACCAGAGAAAATATGGAAAAGAGACCCTTAAATGGGATTGAGGAATTGTATTAGTCACATGCACTGCTCATGAAAAAGCGGGAATAAGCTTGGAATTTCCTTTCTCTCTTCATGTCCTCCTCCTCTGTCACAGATACCCTTTTGTTTAATATAAGTCTGTTAATGAGGCTTCTGATCGTTCCTACCAGATGTGTAGATTGTTCCAGAAATCAATCACTCTACTCAACTGGGGACCTCCTGAGTTAATTTGGCCCTTTAACCACCTCATTCTTTGGGTGGGTGCTGAAAATGACAGTCGAGTAGCAGTCCGAAGTCTGCTGCACTAAAAAAAAAAAAAAAAAAAAAAAATCCCAACAAAGTGAAAATTTGCATTTTAATTTTTAACAGAAAATGAAAAAGCTTCTGATCAATTTCTTTGTTGTATTAGAGAATTAGAGAAAATGTTTCTTTGCTAATCAAGAAAAGGGAGAATAAGGGCAGACACCACCTTTCCAATTACCCATCTCTTTCAGAGAAGTGAGAACAGCTTAAGACTCCAGAGTCTTTGTGCTGCCACAAATTATCAGTGCAAGCTGGTACAAGCCTTCCATTCTTGGGCCTCAGTACCTTTGTTAATAGATAAAGAGTTTGGACCAAATATCTACTGGCCCTTCCAGCTCTGGCCCTTCCAGTGACTGTGAATCATCTTTACCTTTATTACTATATATTATGCCATTCTGGAGTGGTGGCCAATAGAGAGGCAAAAACCATACCCACTTGGGGGATATTCTTTCACATATACTCCTATAGTAGAAGAGTGTCTTCGCTTCTAGCCCTACTGTCCAGTCCAGACTGTATACTATACATGTGAAATGAAGACCAAACTTTTAAGACTTAGTGCAGAAAAAATAAAAAGCTATTCAATTTTTTAATATTGATTACATGTTGAAATGATAATATTTTGGATATATTTGGCTGTTAAAATATGCTATGAAATTAATTTACTGTGACTTTTCACTTTTTTTTCCATGCATTATCTAAAAAATTTTAAATTATATCCATGACCCATGTTATATTTCTATTGGACAGTCCTGGTATAGAGAGTTACTCTTACTGCATAAACTTGACTTCCAATTACTTGGAAACCTCCCAAGGTTGAAACCATCTAAACTTGTGGTTCTCAGTGTTGGATACACTTTAGAATCACATCAGGATCTTTTAAATAAAAGATTCTCCTCCTCCCTATGATTCTGATTTACCTCCCACAACTCATAGTGACCTTTCTTCTATACTCTGAATTTCTTCCATAAAACCATAGGGTGTGATCATCAAAAAATAAGACTGTTCTACAAATGCCAGAAACATGTATAACCCCAAGTTGGACAGCTGCTGGATGAAAGGGAGCTGCAACACTGAAACAGGCTCAGTTTAGACCCTCAACTAGCTCTCAAGAGCAAAAAGAGGGCCTTCTCCTTAGCTCTTCAGTTATTAAAAATCAAGCAGACAGGAAATAGTAATTTGAATTAATTCTGTCTTAGTTGCTGCTTCTTATTTGCATTTCTGAAAATCAGCTTACTTCATTCCATCTGTCTTCCCAGGGGAGATACTTGGCATTGTTTTGTCTATTTTCAGAGAGAAAAATGATGCCCAAAGAGTGTGACCATCTCCTTGGTTAAGGGAATTCCTTCCACCAAATATTTATTATTTTGTTTTGTTTTTTGTATTAATGGGGGCATTTTTTCTTCGACTCTTAAGGGGTCTAAAGAAGAAAGCATAGAAAAGGTAGTTTGATTAGAATTAGGCCGCCCTCTAGAGTGGAGCAAGTTCATGTCGATTCCTAGTAACAGGACACATTTTCTAGCCTGACCCTCAAATTCTGAGAGTCACCTTCTCTGAGGTCTACCATCCCCATATGCTCACTAGATCCACAGTGTCTTGTGCTTGGACCCTAGCATGGGCCTTAGATAAAGAGAAAGCTGCTCCTCTCTTCTGCTAGTCCTCTTGGTTCTCAGAGCTGGAGGGCCTGCCCAGCCTCTGTGGATGACTGAAGTTTGAGTCCTGATAATGAATTTGGAACAGGTTTACAAGGTAACTAAAACCCCTAGGTTTTTAAATCAGACTCTACTGAACTGTATCTTGGGATCCTAAGAAATCACAGCTCTTCAGACTCTAGCAAGACTTGAAAAAGAGGTGCTCAGTTACTGTGATCCCGAATGGCCAAATTCGGTGCTACCAACAGTGTTGGTAATATCTTGTCATGGCAATGGGGAGGCAGTAAGAGAAAAGTTTCAGTAAGTAATCCTATGTGCCCACAGTTCCCTGAAGCTTTACCAATCCTCTGCTTAGGATTTTTGATTAAATACCACTTCCCCAAGTTAAAGATTAAGTTAAAGTCATCTATATTGTCTGAGTTATTTTAGAGTGGCTCTGCCACTTACTAGTTCCGTGATTTTGGGAAAATAACTTCTCTAAGCTCCACTTGTAAAATAGGAATCACAACAGTACCTACCTCATATTCTTGTGAAGATTTAATGTGTTACTCTACTTATGTCCAGCACCGTGCACAGTTACATGCCCAGAGTAGCAGCTAGGTAAAGGTTTGTTGAATGAATAGATGAATGAATTCATGTATATTAATACTGAAGTGAATATACATGCTTACAGAGATGCCCTCTTTTTGGATCAATATGAAAGTACCAGGGTTTAGTATGAGAGCTAAAACCTAATTAGTTTCTTTATCAAATATTTAGACTCAATATATTTCTATTCTCCTGGCATTTTTATAGAATAGATGCTAGACATAGATGGGGAGCTAGACAAATCATCTTCTACTGATTGGCTTTGAGTCTCATACTGGCCAGAGTACACAGTTTACGTTGCAGAGATATTTTAGGGGATCAAATTGTCCTCAAATGCAAATAAATAAACAAACAAACAAACAAACAAACAAATAAATAAATAAATAAAGGATATTTATAGCCCAGTGTAAAGAAATTCTATGAAGGAAGGAGATATTAAAATGAATAATCATGAGTTAGAATAGTAATTAGTAACTATATATTATTGAAACACACACATTTAAGCACTTGAAGAAAAGAGTAGAATTCTCTAAACTGCTTATATAATCTTTCCCCCACCCCAAAGAGATCAAATTGGTAACTAGTAGCCCAACTTTTTCTAAGAGCAGCTATAAGAGGATAGTAATATTAACTTGACAAGAAGACATTATATAGAACCATAGTTTTAGATTTTTTTAAAATGTAAGGTGAAGTGTGAAAAGATAACATCATGCTTTTTTACTGAGGACAGGTTTTCTAAAAGTTCATCTTCATACTGTAGTTATAATCTAAATTATATTTGAATGAAACTTCAGAAAGAATAAACTTGGAAATGACTGGTATTGGGAGGTAGTTGTGGCTTACAGTGAGTAGAAGTGACAGTCTTTGGAGTTAGGTCAAGTCACCCCTGGCATGATTCAATGCAATTCCAATTTAAAAGCCATATCACCTTCTTGGCTTCATTTTATTTTTCTTAACCTCTTGGATCATTTTCTTTTGGTGTCTCCATGATAGGAGCTCTAGGGAATGGGGGAACTGAGCAGAGAATACAGTCATACATGGCTTAACTACAGGGATAAGTTCTGAGAAATGCATTGTTAGGCAATTTCATCATTGTACGAACATCACAGAATGCACTTACACAAACTTAGATGGTTCAGCTCACTACAATCCTAGGCTATGTGATATATGGCTATTGTTCCCAGGCTACAAACCTGTACAGCATGTTACTGTACTGAATATTGTAGGAAATTGTAAAAAAAATGGCATTTATGTATCTAAACATATGTAAACATAGAAAAGGTACAGTAAAAATATGGTATAAAAGATAAAAAATAGTACACCTCCACAGAGTATTTACCATGACTGGAGCTGGCAGGATTGGGAGTTTCTCTGGGGGAACCAGTGAGTGAGTGGTGAATGACCATGAAGGCCTAGGACATTACTGTGCACTACTGTAGACTTTATAAACACTGCACACTTAGGCTACAGAAATTTATGAAAAAAATTCTTTCTTCAATAATAAATTAAACAGCTTACTGTAACGTTTTTACTTTATGAACTTTATTTTTTAACTTTTTGACTTTTGATTGTGTCTACGGCCATGCCACCCTGAACCTGCCTGGATCTCATCTGATCTCGGAAGCTAAGCGGGGTCAGGCCTGGTTAATACTTGGATGGGAGACCACTTAGGAATACCAGATGCTGTAGGCATTAAAAAAAAAAGAAAAATAACTTTTTTGACTCCTTTGTAATAACACTTAGCTTAAAATACAAATACATTGTATAGCTGTACAAAAATATTTTCTTTCTTTATATCCTTATTCTACAAACTTTTTTCTATTTAAATTTTTTTTAATTTATATATATATTTTTTATTTTTAAACTTTTTTGTTAAAAAACTAAGACACAAATACACACATTAGCCTAGGCCTACATGGGGTCAGGATCATCAATATCACTATCTTCCACTTGCACATTTTGTAAGGTCCTTGGGCAAAAACATGCATGGAGCTATCATGTTCTGTCATAACAATGTCTTTTTCTGGAATACCTCTGACAGACCTGCTTGAGACTCTTCTTGAAGAGGTGTCACTCTTTTCAGAATTATGTCCATGGAGATTTCCTTCTTCTTTTTCCCGCAATCAACATATCTAGACTTTCCAAAATTTTTTCATCCGCCTTCACATCGGCACTCACAGCTCACCACTCACTTTCACATTACGTAATGAATAATGATTCCTGAAATGTTTAAACCACCCAGAGCTAGCAGTAAATTCAACGTCTAGTCAGGGCCAGCCTTTTCTTTCAACATCACAAACTTTTCGCTTTGGCCTTGATCATCATTGTCCTGAGAGGGATATACTTCTGTGTCAGGTGTTCAATCCATGTCACTAAAAGTTTCTCCTTGTCTGATATAAAGGCACTTCTCAGATTTTTATTAGCTTCATTGCCTTCAATGAAGCAGATCCTTTAACAGCTTCTGTCACTTTGTTCTTATTCTTCAAAATTGAAGTGTGGTGGAATGGGACATACTTGACCGGAGAGCAATAACCATCACTGATTTTCCACCTTCGTAGTCCTTAATCATTTTTAATTTTGTTCCAGGTCAGTCACTTGATGTGGCCTCTTACTGGCAACATTAGCAGTATATTTAGTACGCTTAGGGATCACAATGAACAGAACAACATGAGATTAAATCAAACACAAGCGAAATGATGCAATCAAGAGACACGGTAAACGCGAGATGTATGAAGCTGCTGCCAGTGAAACACAGCATACTGTTTTACAGCAAAGTTTTCTTATAAGTAGAAAGAGTACACTGTCAAATAATTATAACATATATAGTATTAAATAATACAGCAAAATAGTACAATAAATATATAAACCAGTAATATAGTCATTTGCTATCATTATCAAGTATTATTGTATTGTACATAGTTGTATGTGCTATACTTTTATGGAACTGGCATGGAGTAGATTTGTTTACACAAGCATCACCACAAACATGTGAGGAATGCATGGCACTATGACCTTATGACAACTAAGACATCACTAGGCGATAGGAATTTTCCAATGGGACCACTGTTGGATATGCGGTCGTTCTTGACCAAAATGTTATGGGGTGCATGGCTATAATAGGACCTCTCATGTGTGCAGGGACAAAGTGAGAAAGAGAAATAAAAAAAGGTGCAACAAGAGTAAGGGAGGCTGAATGTATGGCCAGCCTGGCAGGTTCTACAGTGATCTGGGTCATCAAGTCATTTGGGATTTTACCCTAGCCCATGTGCCTAGGCAAACTTTATTTGCAATTTTGTTAACAACTTTTAAATCAACATGATATTTTATAGCAATTAACTATAATTATAAATCTTAAAAACATTTATACGGATAATTACATGCCTAATTATTGTTCCTTCATTTTCATTTAATTCTAAAAGAAATTAACTGTGTGATCTCGATAAGTGCTTAGTGTTTTCAAAACTGATTGTGAATACTCTATTACTTAAATTTGTTGTTATATATTTTCACAAATTTTTCCCCAATCTGAAACTGTCTATAAATGTTTGCAATAAGTCTTCTCTCTGTGTGCCGGTCACACATTACTCACACAGATGATTGTTTGGAAGGGAGTGTCACCACTGCCAAAGAAAAATGACCCACTCAATTAATCAGTGGCAGAATGAAGAACTGGGCTCCATATTTTCTGATGGCGATTGTTTGGCCCCTTGGCAGCAGACCACCAAGTGAGTTATTGATCCATTGGAACTCAGCCCATTTGGATTGCCATGATTGGCTTTCTGTCATAAGGCTACTAAAACTGTGTGTTTGGGGGAGATGAAAAAAAACTTTAAAACACTAGTCTGTGCAACTTAACAAGTTTAAACTATCTAAAGTAAGATAGTAATTTGGGAGGCATCAACAATAGGGAAGTTGAATGGGAGAAATACTGACCAGTTGTACTTAGATGTGTTGAATGAATCTCTGAAATCCAATTAACTGTGATAGGGAGGGATAAACTTAAACAATTCTGATAAAGAATTCCAAAAGTGTTATATTTGTAGTGACTTCTTAATAAGAGGGGCCAAATAAAAGGGAAGACACAGAAGATGTGTGACTAAACTTTAATTCAGATATTTATTAGCTATGTGACCTCTCATGATTTTTCAGAGAGATAAATCAGATAAAATGAATAAAAACATCCAGGATAGTACTTGAGACCTAGTGCTTTCTCAGTAAATGTTCTTTTTCTTTCTTCCCTTAGAGTTGTGTTACTCTACAAAGAGCTCAGTTATAATGATTACTTCATTCTGAGATATTTTATTTTGACTTATTGAACAATCAATATAAGAATGACTCATTATTAACTTGTAGACCCATATAATTTTTTATGATATTTTAAAACCTTTCTACCATTGCATTATAATACAAGCTGTTTAATTTGTTAATTATCTTACCAGGTGCTAAGTTTTTTCTAAAAATAATGTGAAAGGAATATGGTCATTCCTTGGTGTCCATAGGTATGGGTTCCAGGACCCCCGTGAATACCAAAATGTGCAGATGCTCAAGTCCCTTATATAAAATGGAGTAGTATTTGCATATAACTCATGCCCATCCTCCCTTATACTTTAAATCATCTCTAGATTACTTATAATACCTAATACAATGTACATGCTATGTAAATAGTTGTTATACTGTGTTGTTTGGGGAATAATGACAAGAAAAAAAGTCTGCACATGTTCAGTACAGATGCAACCATCGTAGGCCTAACTACATAGTACATGTCAGCAACAACATAACATTTTTTTCAAATATTTTCAATCCTTAGTTGATTGAGTCCATGAATGCAGAACCTGTGAATACGAAGGGCCAACTGTGCTAGGATTGGAATACAACTGCATTGGCAAATGAAGGCATAGATTTTTTTTTCTAGAATATGTGCAGGTATTGTATGAACCAAAAAATAATTTCTTCTTCATAAGTTTTTGTCACTTTGTCCTAGTCTCTTGGAAGACACTGATATTTGTTCTTTTCATTTCTCCAGTGGCAAAGCAAAGAATAATGAATTGCCTTTAATGTCAGTACTGACAGTGATAAATGATGACTGCTTGTTCGTATAGGTGTGAATGACAGGTTCTGTAGCTAATTACTACCCAGCTCAGCCTTCTTTCACTTATTCTTTGGGACCACCTATGAGCCGATCATTAAGGAGCTATATTCATTGTGATGAATTGTTTATTCAGAAGATATTTATTGAGTCCATTTATGGACCAAGACTTCTGCTAGGTGATGGATCCATGGGGATGCCAAAAGCATATCTCCAACTTTAAGGTGCTTATAATGTAACAAGGAGCTAAGACCTATCTATGAACAAGTATAACACAAGATAAAAAAAAAAATGTCACAAGGAAGAAGAAGGAGCTATGGGAATTCAGAGAAGGTAGTGATTACTTCTGGTTGGAGAAATTCAGGAAAGGCTTTACTTGTAGAGACATACTTAGGATGACCTGACCTGCTTGAGGAAACCAGTAGCGAACCTCGGGGTATTTTATAAAATTATCAATATTATACTCTTTGCATAATTGTTGAGGTGCATCTGAATTGAGCCACATACTAGCCACATATATAGCCAGGATTCAGCAGCTAGAAATGTTCCAACCAGAATGTTGGCTGCCAAGACAATGGAGGCAACCAATAAAACAGGTCCAGGATCAGGTCCTAGCTAAAGATTTTCAGAGAGCTCCTCCATCTATGATACATCATCAGCAAAGCTTGCAAATGGTAGGACTCACCTGTGGTTAAGCTTAAGGCTGTGCTCAAAGTCTAGCAATAAAAGAATTTAATTGCCATATCCCAGGTGCCTTAGTTTTCACACCCTTACTGCAAGCTGAAATTTTAAAATGCAAATGTAGCTATTTGCAAGTAATACTAACGTGTCCCCACTGGGGGCATTTTCATAAGAAACGGGCACAGCCTGAGAACAATGATCTACAAAGCTGTGGAGACTGTTCTTCCTCACATTGACCTTTTGTGCATTTTGGGAGACACTTGACAAGTACAGCTGCATTTAGCAGGTGGCCCATGATTTAGTATATTCCCATTGTGTGTTCAATTATGGTTTCAGCAGATGGATGTCATTGTAGACATGACTCTTTCTTATGGATCGCACTCAGTCATCAATAAGCACACAAACTGCTGTTATAAGACAGAGGCATCTTAGTCTTGGAAGAGCCCACAAATCTCCCTTCTCAAATGAGTTTTAGCACAAGTAGCTCAAAGTTGTCTGCAGATTCACAGCAAGCCCCTGGAAGTTTCCAAGAAGAGTGAGCAATTAAAATGGATCTCTTTTTGAGATCTCTGTGTCTAATACTCTCAAAGTTCTATGCAAATGACACTTCATAGGCCTAAAAGTAAAGGAATCATATTGCTTTGAAAAAAATGTTATTATACGTATTAATCAAAAAGGGATTTAAAGCTGGCTGGTGTCAAGTATGATTCCAGCAATCAAACAGTCCTCCAAAGATTAAGCCTTAAGTGTCTTCTGCCCTGTTTATGTACTTTGTCAGAAAATGGTTCTTAACTCATACCTTGTTTTTGATAAACATCAATTAAACATTTACCTAGAAAAAAATTATGTTTGTCACCTCAGAATTTTTTTTGACAGGAGCTATTTTGGATGGCCCATATTTGTTTTAAAAGACTATCCTGGAAGTTTCCTAAAACAAATGCACTTATGGCAAACAGAAGCTTCCAAATCATTCGTAGAGTAGAGCTAGAAATGTAGAAACGGGGGAACATAAGTTCAGAGGGGTTAGATTCCACAAACAGAACATGACATTTGGGTTTGAGCCTGCCTGTATGACCTTGAATAAGCCTATGTTCAGACTCAGTTTCTTCATCTGAAAAATAGAGCACAGATGATCTGCTCGTAACACAGCATTGTCCTGAGGGAGGATTAATTAAAATACTGTGTGGAGAAATGCTTTGTAAATGTCAAAGGGCTATTGAAATGTAAGGAATTGCCGTTATTGTCATCACCATTCATGATTCTACACCTTATAACTAGTCAAGAGTTTGTCTAAATAAATAAGTACCTACATACATACATACATACAGCAGTCATATCTTTCTTTCCCCACTAGATGGCAGGCAGACCACTGGATAAAGTACAGATTGAGTTAGGGATCTAAAAACCTCAGCAGTATTCTGGTTTGTGAGGCAGTGTAGCAATGGACAAAGGGTGAATTACAAATCGTGAAAAACAGATGTTAAATCTCAAACACCACTGGTTTTCAGTTTACCAAGATTTTGTATCTATGCGAACATGATCTT
>NW_024340698.1:1789351-1801898 GCF_902729225.1 Pteropus medius | reverse complement strand
GAGTGACTTAAAGTGGATTAGACCCCTATTTTAGAAAGGTTTCGCTGGTCGATAGGCTTGAATGGCAGGCAGACAACTTAGGAAGTTACACACTATTCTTCAGATGAGGAAAAGAAGGGCCTGAACCAGAGTAGATGAAGTAGGAATGGACAGAAAGAGGTATATTAGGCCCCCGTAACACATTCTTTGCAACTCTTATGGAATGTGTGGCTTTCTACCTTATATTGTGTTGTATTAATCTTCCCTAGAAGACTAAGTTCTTTGAGATCAAGTTTTTTTTTTCTCAATTCATTTATTTATTCTTCTTATTACGTGGCCTCGTACATGATAACTCTTTTATCAGCATGAGTTGACTGAGGAGAACAAATGAATTTCTGAAATTTCGAATCATGAAGGTTTACTTTTGAAATGCTCTATTATTGCTCTTTGGTCTCAAGTGTTAGTTTAATAACATCTTTATCATATTAGTAACTGTATTGTGGATAGTTTATAAATTTTGAAAAAAGATTGTTCACAGAAACCTCACTCTTGGTTACCATTTATGGCTATTATACTTTAATGTGTTAAACGATTCTGATGATCTGTACTTTTTGAGCTCACCACTTAGTGTGTGTGTTTTAAGATTTTTGAAGGGGGAAATGAGTTCTGCACAGCTTGCATAAAAGCAAACCTCTTAAAACTGTATGTCTTTCCATGACAGAAGCTGCAATGAACTTAATCATATTTGTACAAACAAATGCTTACAGGGTGTGGCATTTAAAAAAAAATCCTGCTCTTCTTGATTGAAATGCTGACAGAAAAGATATCCTGAGATGCTCCTGCCCTTTTGGACACTTGAGCAGTATAAGCCCCAGAGCTCAACCAGCTATGCTTTGTTCCTTACAGTGGATGCCAGGCATCTTAGATTCAGATAAACTAGAAAAACGATGTTATACTCTCAACCCTGTAACTAAACGTTCTTTGGAAAAAAACACTTTGTGAAGAGGTACACTTGATTATACCATTATTTATTATCATCCTAGCAGCTTCGAGTCTCTATAGCTTGCAGAACTGAAAGGTAACACAGGAAGTTTATTTCAGAGACTTTATTCTTCACACTAACTTGGATCCAACATCTTACAAAAATGACATATCCTTAGCAAGTTCAGAGAACACAGGAGGACACTCTGACCCAAAGTGCATGTTATGGGTAGAAGTATATTCTGTCATTTGAAAGTTGGTTGAAGAAAGTGAATCATTGGGTAAACAATGATTTAGTGAAACATATAGTAGCCATTCTCCCTAATCAGGATCATCAGATTCTATGCTTTTGTATGTTCCTTATTTCCTTTCATAAATCTCTATCTCTTGTATAGAAAACAGTTGTTATTAGTATTATGAATTTGAAGTATCCCCAGGTTGAAATAATCTGGTTTAAGGTAAAATTGCTAGAAATCTTTTGTTCAAATTTGGTAGAGAAAAAAGAAAACTTGGAAGTTGAGTGTCTTACGTTTAAATTGATATTGGAATTCAGGCTTCATAATGCCTTAGTATTTAATATATTGGCTTAGAGCACAGAAAATATTTCATTTAAAGTGATTTCCCTCCAACGATTAGTTGTTATTTAGTTGTAACTCTTCATCTTATAGTTAACCTTCATCTTGTAGGCACTGATACATATGTGGTAGTGCCTTAAAAGTATCCAGGAGACCTGAGTTTATTACTCCATGTACTCATGTGCATCCACACACACATTTTTTTTTATTATGAGAATGTTCAAACCTACAGAGAAATAGAAAGACTAATACAATGAATGACCACCTAGCAACCACTTGGATCTAACAATTGTTAACATTTTTTTCATAAAATAAATTACTGATTACATAATTATGTGTATTTGCTTCAGCTTTCCCTCCAAAAAGTGAATATCTGCCTATATTACCACTATTCCACTGTTATACCTAACAGACTCAACAGTAATCACCTAATCTCATCTAACAACCAACTCATATTCAAATTTCTCCAGTTGTGCCAAAACCATGACTATTTATTAATTATTAGTGAAACTGTTATCAGAAGATCAGAGATCTGAGAACTTAGTAGTATCACTCAGTTGATGTAAGTCAGGAGTATTAGATTGGTAGCAGAACAGAACTTAAGCCAGTAAAATGTACAATAATTATTTATTCATTTGGAAACACTCCTCTCCTCAAGCTACACTGACCTCTGGAGAAACTGAGCAACCAACTGGAATCAACTCGAGCCCCTAATTTGGTCATCTTCGGGTTCTGAGTCTACCAGAACTTCTGTGGCTCTAGTACAGAGGAGAAATACCATTGAAAGAGGCCTTCAGACACTCTTGTAGATGGATAGCCAGTTATTCCAATTCCATTTATTGAATAGGCCATCCTTTCTTCAATACCCTGAAAGAATATTACAGAACTATAAAAATAATGGATGAAAATCGGTGAACATATTTTTATCACCAGCGAAGCTTTTCAAAGCAAGGTATGACACATTTGAGTACATAAATATTTGAAACATCTTCATGGCGAAAGACAAAATTAAAAAGTAAATGACAGGCTTGGAGAAAATGTTTGCAACATAGAATTAAAAATAAGAGTTCCCTAACATGCTAATAGTGCCTATAAATCAATAACAAAAAAAATTGTAAAAGTGGGCAAAAATATAGACAATTTAAAGATGAAGAAATAGAAATGGGATAGCATATGGAAGGATAATTAAAGAAATGAAAATTAAAACAAGAATGAGATACCTTGTTATTCACCTTCTGCTTGGCACAAATTACAATGGTTGATAACATTTCATGTTGGTGAACATATGGGAGAAAAGGACTCTCATCTACTGTTAGTGAGCATGCAAATTGGTACAGCCTTTGTAAGGGCAATTTGGCGTATATTATTATTATCCCAAATTTCTGTTCTCCTCACTAGCTTATAAGCTACTTATGCAGACTGCCTCTCTTCCTGACTTCATTTTCTATTTTTTGTGTTTGCTTTCTTCTAGATGGTAATATTTGCGCTTTTCATCTCAGCCTCATGGCCTGACCTTGACTCCTGAGTTCCATGATCTCTTCACAACTGCAAGTCATTCTCATAAAAAAAAAAAATCGACTTTACCTAGTCTACACCTTTGAGAGTTTTGGAACAATATGCAAATTCAAGTCACCATCATGTTGTCTTGCTGACTATCTCATGTGACAAGACCAACATTTGAGTTGCTTGCTTCTGCTCTTGTTCTTCTGCCTGTTGCTCCCTCTGCAGCTGTCGATCACATACATGTGTAGTCACATGAAAGCTGTTTTGCTCTTTTTTTTGTCTTATAAATGTTGTCATTTGCTTCTTATATATTATATTAGTGTTGTGTACCAATCAGTGATATAAAACTTTCAATAATTGTAAATTTGCATAAGTTTGTGTAAGATTGACATCCGAGCAAAAATCAAGGAGATGGATGATAGAAATGCAAGATGAGTGAAGAGGGCAAGAAAGGTGATGTCTATTGCAAACAAAATGAGAGTTCTTGAAATGCTTGATAATAGTGGAACAAAGACCCTTGTAGAGTGTTTTTTTTTTTTTTGATGTTAATGAATCCACAGTTTGTACAATAAAGAAACACCAGAAAGGTATTAGGGCTAGTGTGTTGAGGGGCACACCAGAATTATTGAGAAAATCACACATAACTCAAAATGCCAAAATAGTGAAAATGGAAGGAGATTTTCATCTGTGGTTTCTGAAACAGAGGAAGCTGAATATGCCTCTTTGTGCTTGTATAATCTCCAGTGAGCACCAAAAAATGCAAGTTTAAATTTCAATCTGGACAAAAAGTTATAACATTCATTTTGAGTAATAGGTGGTTGGATAGGTTTAAGAAATGCTATGGTCTGTATGAAAGAGGTGGCTGGCAGAGGAAGCAGATCATGAATCTGCTGCAGAGTATCCTGAATACCTGAGGAAACTGAGGAAAATGGCGATTTGCCTGAACAAGTCTTCAACACAGATGAAACGGTCCTATTCTAGAAGCACGTGCCTACTTGCACATCTGTTGCAAAAGATGAGAGAAAGACCAGAGGCTACAGACCTGGAAAAGACAAGCTCGAAGTCCTGCTTCGGTCCAATGGTTGTGGTGACTTTCTGATTAAGCCTGTGTTGCTTCACAGATTTCAAAATCTGTGTCTTCTTAGAAGAGAATGTGAGAAACACTTCCGTCTACATGATGGGAAGCCATAAAATTTGGATCACTGAAAAACTCTTGGACTGCTTTTTGAAGTGTTCTGTTCCTGAGGTTAAACAATATTTAAACCAAAAAAAAATTTTGAATTCAAAGTGTTGCTGATTCTGGACACTGCTCCCACCGACAAAAATGCAATAGTAAATGCTGCTCCTTGGGTTAAAGCCATCTCCATTCCCCCCCACACTGCAACTCCACTCCTTCAACCCATGCATCTGAGTGCTGAAAATGTTCATGATGTACTGTACTCGGTGCGTGTTTGACTACCGTTCGTATCTTATGAGAGAGACTTATGAAAGAAGCTTGGCAAAATTTCTCCATTTGTAATGCTTTAGCAATAATAGAGGAATCAGTGAGAGAAGTAAAACAATCATCATTTAATGGAGGCTGGCAGAAACTTTGGAATGAGGTTGTAACTGATTTTGAAAGTTTCCTTCCAGTGGTAGAAGAAATTGAAAACATTGTAGCATCTGTAAAATGTTCAGGTGGTGAAAGATTTGAAAATGTTGAATTAAGTGACATTGCTGAACTGTTCGATTCTCATCCTCAGAAGATAGTTGAGAAATATTTCAGAGATGTGATCATATCGAAAGTTGATAAAAGAGGTCAGCATAGGTTAATATCCAGAACTCCAAGAATGTTGAAGTACCCACTCTGCAAATCAAAATGCTGTGATGATTCGAGGAAAGAGATTCTTCGGTGGAATATTTACTGACCTTCAGCCAAGCCTTAAATGATTACCCATACCCTATAAAGCAGTAATACAAACAGCGGGCAGAGAGGCTGCACACAGATTGTTGAACCTTGAGATTCAGACTCCAGTTAGCTCTGATGGTGTAGTGATCCATGTGCCAGAGGATGAAGGTGGAGTAGAAGATCCAGCTTACTTATCTCCAGACAAAATCTAATTTTCTTGATTCTTTCCCTGTCACTGCTGTGATGACCAGCATTTTCGCTGATGCATGATTGTTCTCACCTTGAGATTAGAAAAAGAAACTAATTGCCTAATAATCACTATTGTTAATGTAAATTTAGTAAAATGCCATCAAGATTCAGTTAGTGTTTTATTTCAGTGAACAAATCAATTGAGCACTCATAATACTCCCTTCCCTGCTTCAGTTTTCCTCAAAAGCTCATAAATTTCTCCAACACAAATTCCTCTACGATGGTGGTTTTAGGGACTCAATTCTAGTACTTAGGGAGGGGGCTACATTACTTGGTCGAATAATTTGATTTTATACTCTTGATCCTGAAATTTATATTCTGTTTAAGCCTAACTTGCTATCTCAACAGAAAGGATCTAAAGCCTCTCCTTTTAGCTAGTTTGGTATAAATCAATTTGTTTTGCAGCAATTGTATAAGGTTCTGAAAGGCAGTATATTTATAATAGATTCCTGCACTTACTCTGGTAACTAATCAAGGAGGAGATGCTGCTAGAATTCATTTCCATCGATCATCTCTGTTTTCATATCTGATCTTCCCAATGATTTAAACAGTTGACTATCCTCCAGAAAAAGGTATTGATACTTCCTCTTCCCTAAAGGTAGTAGAAATCGAGTAACCTCTCCTCCTTCTGCCTGGCATGGAGGTCGAAATTCTAGGCTACCTATATCTGGGTTTGAAGTGATCAAAGAAAAGAAAAAAAAGTACATAAGTTATAAGGGCTTGTTTGCATAGTTACAGTTGAGATGACAGACATTACTCAAGAAGTTCAAAAAAGGCAGATGAGAGTTGAAAACCCACTATAGGGTGCTTTGGAGCTAATGATTTCTCACAGTGCCAGAGGAGCCTACACTCTTACACCAAGCCACAGTGATTCTTAACACTGACTGCACATCAAAATCATGATGAGGAGCTTTGGGAAAAAATACAGATTTCTGGGACCTGCCCCTAGACATGCTGAATCAGGGATAGGGCCAGCATCTGTATATTTTGATAACTCCTCAAGTGCTTTTTAAATACAGCTATGATTGCAAACCACTGCTCTAAGTCTACACAGAATTGTAGTCGAAAATATAATGCAAATTATATGGGCCCAGGAACTAGGAAACCTTAATTTCAAGTTTCTGCTCTGTCACTAGCTAACTGGATGGTCTTATTCAAATCACTCTACTCTTTCCTTATCTGTCAGATGAAAGAATAGGACCAGTCTCTAAGGTCCTTCTATTTCTGACATCGTTACCTTGAGTAAGGTGTATTAACCTCATTGGTTGATTTCGTGAGTACCCAAGCCCTTTCATAGAGTCCAAGGTAAGTAGAAGTATTACTGTATTGTGTCTTGTCATTTAAAAAATTATCCTTATGGTTCAAGCATTACTATGTTTTAGTCCCTCCCTGAAAAGAGAGGCATAGATGCCATAGGTGGAAAAAAAAAAAAAAAGGGGGAGAGGGAACAAATGTAACATAAACTTCCTGAGAGGTAAGATAGAACTTCCTGTGAGTTCCTTTTTATGTGATAATTGCTGTTTTCCTTCTGAGTTACAGGGTTTGAAGAAAAGAATAATGCATAGATATTTTGAGTAAAACACTTCAACATTTTGTATCTATTGTTTCCATAAATCAAAGCAGAGAACTCGGTATGGTTCTTGTTTTAAGTTTTCATGGATAATTGCCATAATCTTAATCATATCAAGAGGTACATATTTTTAAGTCAATGATTGTTTTACCAGTATAATCGGTGGTTCTATAGGCCATTAAAGAATGTGCTTTCCTGATTTTACCATTCAATGAGATCACTGCACTGGCAATTTTTTCTCTTCACTTGACCAGAATTAGAGAAATAAACATTTAAATTAAACAGCATAAACTAGGAAATGGTAATGTAAAATAATGTGATGGGAAACTGACTACTGTATTATTTTAATTGTTATAGGAATGCCTAGACTTTGTCTTGATACATGGAAACATTTGTGTAGGGCCCAGGCCATTTGAAATAAAACATTGGGATAAATCTAATTCTTGTTTAAGGTATATTCAATTAAAATATTCTAAGAAGTATCATTGATGAGGTTAAATGAACATTTTAATGTAGTTGAGTTTAAAAAGTCAGCCGAAGGATGAAAGGAGGATGTGAAAGTTGGTATAAGCTAAGTGGTAGAAACAGATGTTAATGACAGCACTACTATGTAAACAGGTGTTTCTTTTTTCTTTAAGAATAGTCTCCAAAACTGAAAAAATTTCTTTTAGTATATTTTATGTACAGTTTGAGTGGAAAGAATCTGTTGTCAAATGGCTCAGGTAAATTCTTCTGTTCAATATTGGGAAGTACATGGAAATTTCCATCTTTCAGATATATTTATATTAACCACTGGCAAAAAAAAGAAAAAAAAAGAAGAAGAAGTAAAGCGGATAGAGAGAAAGAAAACCCGGGTTGCTGAAATTTGTAGAAAATATTAGAAAACTGGTATTACATTTAAAAAGAAACTTTTGTTTGTTTAAAATCTTTTAAGTTCAAAATACAGAGAAGATTCTTTAAACTACACATTGGATTACATAGCTGTCACCACTTGAATGCTAATAAAGGGCTGCTACATTGTGTATAGTCTAAAAGTTTGTGAATCATGTTTGTGCTGTGAAATACATTGATCACTGAACTTTACCTAGTATTATTACCTTTTAATGGCCTTTGATGTCGGTGTGTTCTGGTTGTTTAAGAATTCAGAAATAAATATGATGTGCTATGAACAAAGTGTATTATTCTTGGGAACCATAAAATCAAAGAGAAAATAGATGAAAGGATAAATAATATATTTCGTTAGCATGAAAATCAAATATTGAGAAATTAAATATGAATCTAGTGTGCTTCAGACTTGCACTTCATCTTTCTTGCTTTATTACATAAAGTCTAAGATATAATTAACCCATCATTGTAAACACTTAGAGTTGGCTCTTGATTAATTGGCAGCGGCATGATGAGTGCCATAATGAGAACGTGAGACTTAGAGTGAGGGCTTTGCCACTGGCTTGTTTGTCTGCCCTGGGCGGGGGACTCCCTCTTTTTAGTGGAGTGGTGCTTAGTCTTGGCAAGATAACCCTTGGTTTCTTGGGGCATGAGAAGCCAGCACAGGGCCTAAAGCTTTTGAATCAGACCTGTTTTCAGTTCTGTCCCTGCCAATTACCAGCTTTGTGACACTGAGCATGTTTTTTGACCACTTCAGACTTGGGTTTCTAATCTGTAAAATGGGGTAAAAATACCTGCATTTTTGCTATGAGATTATGTGAAATGCTTAGTACAGTGCCTGGCACAGAGGAAGCGCTCAATAAATTGTTGCTATTATTATTATTATTATAACATGAATAAGCATTATAGAACTAGGATATGATAGTTTATTCCTGTCTGAAATTTTTAAATATTTTGATATTTTACCTAATTTCCCTCGAAATAAGGTATGCATGATGGTTTTAAAAAGAGAGAAGGAATAAAATTTTTAATATTTTTCTTTGCCTCTGAGAGATACCTGAAACAATAATTCCTTTGACCCTATATTACCCCTTGACCTGCGGTGATTCCATATGCTATATTACAATGTGGTTTCATTGCGTAATGGTTATCTAGTGATTAAAGGTAATGATTTTGTTTTCATATCTAGAGTATTCTTATTCTCTAGAAAAGAACCCATCAACTTGGTTCCACTTTTAAGATAATCAAGTCATTCTGTGTTGATAGGAGCTAAAGATAAAGCTATATACGACCTACTTTGCTCAAACCACAAACTATTAGCTCAGATTGCCTTTGAGAGAAATTGAATGAGTAATCTTACTAGGTGAGAAAAATTCCTCATAACTAGCTTCTGAACTTCTTTGTATTTCATATGTTCTATGATGGCATTCAAGAAGTTTAAAATAGTAGTATTCAGAATGTGGAGTACTCGTCGTAACTAATGCTTTGTATGCTGAGTAACAGAACTGTCATTGCCTTGATCCAAGCCCCCACTACCACTTAACCTGGATGATTGTTGTGGCCTCATAACTCATCCTAACCCTTTAAGTATTTTAACTTGGAGTCTTTGGTATTTTAGTATATATATCTAGTAGTCTGATATTCAGCACCTTGCTGCCTAACTTCCCTTATGCACAATTCTGATTCTGTTACTTGTTTAAAAATCCTCAGTGGCTGCCCACTGTCTATATATTCTACTACTTAACCTTTAGATCATGACCGAGTACCAATGTACCTTAGCCAGATTTGTCTGACAGTGTTCTTTTTCATACAGTATATGTGATAGTCCCTGTCTTCCTCAGCCTACAGGTCAACCCTGATCTTTTAAGCTTGTCATTTAAACTCTGATGAGTAAGATCAGGAATTAGCCAGAGTGCCTGAGATGAGACTACCAAGTTGTAATCTCCTTAACTGCAAAAACCTAGTGTTCGCTCTTGATTAATTGGCAGTGGTATGATGAGTGCCATAATGATAAGAACATGGGACTTAGAGTGAGGGCTTTGTGACTGACTTCTGCCCTGGACTAAGTACTCTTTCTCTTTGGCAGGATGACCCCATTTGGTAGGGGTGAATTTCTTTTTTCAATTTTCTTCTTAAGCTTCCTTACTAAATTAGGTCATTTTTGCTGAACCCTAGCCCCCTTCTCTAGGATCCTGAACGCTACCCATTTAATTTTGGCTTTGATTCCAAAGCTCCTTGTTTGGGCTCCTGAAACAATTAAGTAGAGATCCAAACTCCATTTTTAGGTTCTGGCCAGCTTCATTTCCTGAATATCATCACATACATAGTTTATTTATTTATCATTGGGCTTCAAATTGTTCTGTCCATTCTCTTGTACATGAATGCTAGCCAGGAATTTATTTAAGTTTACCATACCCCAGATTTGGCTTCTAGATACAGGCCTGGCAAACTAAGGCCCTTGGGCCAAATGTGGCCCAGCTGCTTTTTTCTTTTTCTGAAAATAAAGTTTTATTGCAACATGGCCATGCCTACTCATTTAGGTATTATCTACAGCTACACTACAATGGCAGCATTGAGTAGTTACATCAGAAACCATATGACCTGCAAAACCTTAAATATTTACTATCTGATCCTTTAGAGAAAATGTTTGCTGACCTCTGATCTTAAGCCAAGTATTTCTCCTATCCTTGTTATTGCTTACTCTTTGATAATTCCTCATTTCCATCCTATCAACCAGTACAAACCCAGAAGACCAGTCCATCGAGACTATTATGATAGGTTCCAACCCCTTCAAACTACTTGCTTAAACTTGAATTTCCCTACTTCCTCTGTCATCTTCTTAAAATGGCCTTTCCCTGTATTTTGCTTTTTAGTGAAAGTGATGCCATAGTCATAAATTCTATTATAATAGCTTTATGGTATGTTTTTTTTTTAATGTAATATCAAATTCTAATGTGAAAGTCTTTTAGATAGCAGAGTCACACAGCGGAAGCGTGCTGGGTCCATAATGTGAAAGTCTTTCAACGTTGCCAATATCTTTCAACATGACTTTCCAATATCTCTAAGATTAGGCTTTTCAATTATTTAGTGTCTCTAACAACAACTTCTGAGCTCCATAGCTTCCAACATCTCCAATTGCCAGATCTTCTAAATGTTACAACATCCATGTCTTCTACTCTCTGGCTTGTAACCTCTCCAATGCCAATGTTTTCTAATATTCTCAATATCGAGGTCATTAAAAGTCTAGATCTTCTAATATCTCCAACAATCAACCTTCAAGTTCTAGGTCTTGTCTTTCAGAGTCCAATGTACTAATTTCCAATTTTACTATGTTCCCAATCATCCAATGTCCTCTATATACAGGTCTTCTAGAGTCAATATATTTCATTGTGTCCACGTTCAGCTCTTCCAATATCTTTTAGCACTTATACCATTCATTTCCTACAACTTTTAGTGTCACTTAAATCCTGATTTTACAAAATCTCGTCATTACCAGTTGCTCCAATGCCCAGGTCTTTCAATATCTCTAAGAACCTGGTCTTCCAACATGCAGGGGGTTCCAACATTCCCAATGTCTGAATGACTATGTGACTATGTCTCTGAATATCCCGATCTCTTAAAGTTGAGATCTCCTAATGTCCAGGGCTGTAAACATCTTTGACTTCCAGCACCATGAATATTACGTCTTTCAAATTATATGTCCTTTTTCCAGGTTTTTCAATGTCTCTCAATATCCAAGGCTTCAGATTTTAGGATTTCTAAATATATAGGTCTTCTATTGTCCATGTCTTCCAATGTTTAGGGCTTCCAAGATCCAGGAATGTCTCTAGTACTCAGGGCTTCCAGTATCCATGGCTTTCAATATCCATGAATTCCAACATTCAGGGCCTCCAAAGACTCCAATATCCAGAATAACCAATGTCCTCAAAATCCAAGGCTTCCAATATCTCCAACATCCTGTGCTTCCAATGTCTCCAATGTCCAGGGTTTCCAATGGCGCCAGTATCAAGGTCTTCCAACAACTCCAGGTCTTCCAGCAACTCCAAGTCTGCCTACAACATCAAGGTCTTCCAGCTAATTCCAGTCTTCCAGAAAATCCACATCTTCCAGACAGTCCACGTCTTCCAGACAATCCAGTCTTCCAGCAATCATAGGTCTTCCACAAAATCCGTATCTTCCAGGAAAATCCACGTCTTCCAGAAAAATCCATGTCTTCCACGAATTTCAAGGACTTCCAGCTAATCCACACCTTCCAGAAAAATTTATGTCTTCCACCAAATCCAAGTCTTCCCATCAATCCAGATCTTCCAGCTAATTTACATCTCCCGGAAAAATCCAGGTCTTCCATCCAATCCACATCTTCCAGGAAAATCTACGTCTTCCGGTCAATCCATGTCTTCTAGACAAAAATCTATGTTTTCCACTAAATCTAGGTCTTCCAACAAAGCCACGTCTTCCAGAAAATTTGTGTCTTCCACTAAATCCCGGTCTTCTGCAAGTATGTCTCCCTAGAGATCCACGTCTTCCAGCAACCTCCAGGTCTTCCAGCAAATCTACGTCTTCCAAACAATCTAGGTCTTCCGGACAATTCGGGTCTTCCTGAAAATCCACGTCTTCCAGAAGCGCCATGTCTGCCAGAAAATCCATGTCTTCCAATGACCATCAGATCTTCCAGACTATCCACATCTTCCAGAAAATCCATGTCTCCCATCAAATCATGGCTTCCAGAAAACCCATGACTTCCAGCAAATCCTTATCTTCCAACAAAGCTGTATCTTCCATCAGATTCATATCTTCCAGCCTACCAAAGTCTTCCAACAAAACTACGTCTTCCAGAAAAATCCATGTTTTCCAACAGAGCCATGTCTTCCAGAAAATCCACGTCTTCCACCAAATCCATATCTTCCATTCAATCCA
>NW_024340698.1:1781670-1787669 GCF_902729225.1 Pteropus medius | reverse complement strand
CAGAAAATTCATGTCTTCCTACACCTCCGGGTCTTCCAGCATCTCCACGTCTTCCGACAACTACCCAGTCTTCCAACAGCGGGCTCAATATCCACGTCTTCCATCTTCTAACATTCAGGTATTCTAACATGTTCCATTGTCCAGGTCTTCTGACCTTTCCCCAGGTCCAGACTTTTTCAAAATTAGTCATCCCAAGTCTGAGACTTTCCATGTTCAGATCTTTCCACAGAGAGGTCTTCCAACTCAAATATTCCTGCTTCTAGTAGAATTACCTTCAGAAAATTTAATAGCGTATCCCTTCTTATAAACCAGATCTTATGGATCAACCTAAGAGTGTTTTTTTTTGTTTTGTTTTTGCTATTAGGAAATGTGTATTTATTCTTTAGAACTTTTAAAGATAATGTTCATAAAACAGCTTCTATAGAATAAACACACATGGGATTGCTGTGATAAATTCTGCTACATTACTCATGCTTAATAGTTTTATATAGTCGATTATGTTTAGGTGCAAGTGAAATTCTTATTTTAATGAGAAAAATTCCTATTTAGAGACTGTTTATTATTTTAGATAAAGTAAACATACAGTGTGTGTTTATCTATTTTTCTAACATCAATTTTTGTTTGGTCTTGTGTGACTAAATATTAATAATGATGGTGATATAATAATAATAATAATAATAGTAATAACATTTAATGTGGCATTTGCTGCATCCAGGCACTGTTCTAAGGTCCTTACATGTATCACCTCACTTAATCTTCATGAGAACCCATTGAGGTAGGTATTATCATCCCTGTTTTACAGATGAGGAAACTGGCACACAGAGGTGAAGTAACTTGTCCAAAGGACACAACTAATAAATGATAGAATTGGATTTGAACACTACTAGCCTGTTTCCAGAGTCCATGATCCTAACCACTGTGCTATAATATGAGAATTATAGGATCCAGAGCTTGATTGCTCCCATTTTATATATAGACTATCACAAGATCTTATATATAAATGGTCTCACTTTGTCTTGTTACTATCAGAACCTACTTGTATTCACAAATCTCATTTCTCAACTAGCTACTATCATTCCCTTGCTCATGTATATGGAACTTGGCACAATGCTTCCTCATAGCATTTTCAGTTTGGGTAGAAATAATATAAGGGAGCACTGAGTTCAAGTACCCTTTGCTTTAGAATCATATTCATAGCTCCATGCTTTTGAGTACTGGTGCTTGGAATTCAACTCTCATCTACTTTAATTCCTTATATCTGACCATTCTCCAGTTTGCACCTTACTATCTAGACTATTTACCATTAGTTTGTTTCTGACCTCCAGGATCCACCTGCTTCAAATATCACTGACCTCTTGGATTCCTGACTACTGCCTAGTGTCCGACTAATGGTAACTACAATTCCTTAACTCCCAGCATGCTCACCTAGAGACCTAACTACTTGGTTTTCCAAGTCTTAGCTCTTATCAGTTGCTTCCAGCAATGTTGCTACCTGTGCCTCTGCCTGGCATGACAAGCATTAAAGCCACATAATGAAATTTCAGTTAGGCAAGAAAAGAATCTCTAAAGATTTAGAATCATCTACATGGTAATACAAATTAATAATAATAATAATAATAATAATAATAATACTTTAAATACCTAATGATTTAGTTTGCAAAGTGCTGTCATTTCATTCATTCAGTTATCCATTCATTCGACAAGTATTTATTGAGCGCCAACTGTGTGCCAGGCATATTTTAATGGAATTTAAAATCATCCGGGAGAAACAGACAATGTTCGAATAATTGAATAATTATTTATCAGTCGTTGTAAGACCATGAAGGAAAAGTAAGTATAGGATGCTGTGAGAGTCTGGAAAGTTAATGAAAGCATTCTTGAAGAAGTAACATTTATGGTGACTAAAGGATCTATTTTCTAATTTGATTATAACCTTGTGCCTTAGATAAGATGGATATTTTTACATCAGTTTTACTTAATTAGAGATTAAGCAGCAAGCACTAAAGATGGGCATGGGATTTGTGTATTTTGACTTCTTCCTCCCCCCTGCCCCCCCACACTTTTCCATGCTCTCTTAAAATGTATAGTAAGTACAGTTTGGGCAATATGCATCAAGGGATATAAAAATCTTGGTATTCTTTGACTTACTATTTTTACTTCAATGAATCTACTCTAAGAAATTATCTAAAATGTGGATAACTCATGCACAAAGATAATTCCTCACATAGTTATCTGGTATAGTGAAAAATAGTAAAACCTAAGGGTATAATTAGTAAATGTGCTATTTCCATGTGATGGAATATTATTCCATTAAAATATTTATGGTCTGTTCATATTATATAATATTAAGTGAAAAATCAGCACTTAAGATTATGTAAAGTATGACTGCAATTATTTTAAATATATAATCAGAGACAGGTGACTAGAAATAAACACATTGGAGACTGTGAGCTAATTATCTCTAGGTGGATAGGATAACATGTGAATTTTATTTACTTCTTTATGTTCTTTTTTTCCCCTGAAGTTCTTAGAGTATAAAAGTATTTTATATTCAGGAAAAATATTTAAATGATTGTGCATAAAAATTCATTATTTATCTTTTTATCATACATGTATTCAAGTTTTACTGTTGGAAAAACTTCAAAATATAAGTAAGTAAAGTGAAAAAAATTAAAATCTCAAATAAACTCAATATTCAGAGATAATACTGTAAAATTTTCGGTGTATATTCTTCCGTACTGTTTCACAAATATGTTTGTTTTATTTTATGAACAATAAAATGCTGTCTTTTAACCTACTTTTTCCACTTAATAAATTATAAGCATCTTTCCATGTTAGTAAATGTGTCTATATTATAATTTTAATACACAACTGATTTACTTTATTAAGTTCTTTCCATATTTTTGTATTATAAAAACTGCTGTGATTCCCACATATGTTATACGAGTTGTGCAAAACACAAAGTGCTTCGTCCTACATGGTGGTCCTATATGTGATTGTGTGAAAATTTATTCAGATATTACTTAGAATAAATTCTTGAGAGGAGAATTGCTGATCTGAAGAATATGTACATCATAAAGCTTATAGTAAAAAGAATATAGGAAATACAGATATTCAACAATTGGGGGTGATGAAAGTGTATTGTAACTATATGATGAAATACTATGTAGCCACCACAGAAGAATATTTACTGAAATGAGAATATGTTCACAAGATCTCATTAGTGAGAAGAACAGGTCACATGAAAGTATATATAGTGTTCAAATTATGTAGAAAGGAAACAATATAAATGTCCTCAGAAAAATAACCAGAAAAAGATACACTAAAATGTTGGTAATAAATGTCCCCAAAAGAAAATGGATAAATGGTGATATATTTACACAATGGAATATTATATAGCAGTGAAATGAATGTACTATAGCTACACATAATATAGCTAGATTTTACTTCTATAACATTAAATTAAGATAGCAAGTCCCAGAAGACTACATAGAATAGGATATCCTTTTTAGATTATTCAAAAACAAGTAAAACTAAACACTATATTATTTCGATACATATAAACTTGGAATCAAAACTATTAAAAAGCAAAGGAATACCAATAAAAAATTCAGGATAATGGTTACTGAAGTTAAGGAAAGGTGGTTGGAAAAGGAGAGAATCATAGAAGTAGATTGAAGTTATTGTCTGAATTCTAGTGCTTAGGTTTGATGGGTGAGTTGGGTGGGTGTTCATTACATAATTAAGAACATTATTGATTATTTAATAATCGTATTATTATTATGAAACAAGTTAATGGATAAAAATAAAAGGGCCATGCATGGCTTAATGAAATGGTGTGCATAATCTATGACAGCATGGATTATTCATAATTTAAGTCTGTGCACTTGAATTTCATGATGTTTTCTAAAGCAGTTATCTCTGGATGGTGGAAATACATGTACTTTTTATTCTCTTGTGGCTCTTTATTCTCTAAATTTTCTATAGGGAAAATATACTAGTTGAAAAACAAGCCCAAAATTACATAGAGTAAGATCTCAAATAATGTAAAAAATGTATGACAGGGACTGAAAAATAAGTGTTGACATGTTAATAATAATCGCCCCTATATAGTGAGATTTAATACAGCTTTTTTATATTTCCTTATAGTTTTTTAATCCGAGAGTTATAGAGTGAGATTGTGTTGTTTTCTTTTCTGTTACAAAAGTAACACATGCTTTTTATAAAAGTAAAAAGAGCAGTAGTATATAAAGGAACAAATGAAAATATCCTCCCAGTCCTGCTTCCCAGAGACAGCCATGATGATTTGTTTGCTTTGTACCTTCCAAGTACTTTTTCTGTTTATATGCATGTGTGTGTTCTTGTGTATTTTACAAAGTGAAATCATCCTATACATAGAGCAGATCCTCTAATAATGTTGTTTTGTTCAATCTCGTTTCATTAAAGTTGATGAGAAAAAAATTACTCGGCTAGGGCCACTGTCTGTGTGGTTTGCAAGTTCTCTCCCTATTTATTGCATGGGTTTTCTCTGGGGACTCCCATTCCAAAAGATGTGCATGTAAGGGGAGGTTACGTGTCTACACTGCCCCAGTCTGAGTGAGTGGGTGTGTGTGAATGTGCCCTGCGATGGAAGGGTATCCTGTCCCAGGTGGATCCTGCTTTGCTCCCTGAGCTGTTGAGAGAGGCTCCAGTCACCCATGACCTGAACTGGAATAAGCAGGTTGGAAAATCATTCTCTTTGTTTTTATTCATTTTTTTAAAATGTATGTATAGCTCATGTTTATTTCAATGTTTGATATTAGAAGTGTTTGGTTCTTTATTTAGAAGTTTGGTGATGTTTTTGTGACCAGAAATATGCCATAGGTACTTATCTCTTGTTTCTATCAATCAGCCTATGATAAAATGTTTTGTGATACTTTGTTTCCCTTAAAGTTGCATTTTCCAAGAACCTATCTATAAAGTTAAATAAGGACTTACTGTATTATTCTGCAACTTGCCATCTCGTCCCCACTCCCTTTCGTACTCAATAGAAAATCATTGTTGTAATAGCTAGTAGAATTCCGTAGTAGGGTGTACTATATAATTTATTCAACTTTTTCCATATGATCTTTAGTTTAACAGGTTTTTTTTACTATTACAGCTAATGCTATAAAAAGCATTCTTATAAATCTATCTTTTGCATGTTTAGAAGTATTTTTATAAGCAAGTACCTTAGAAGTATAACTGCTAGATCAAAGGTTTTGAGCTAAATTACCCTTCTGGCATGCTGGACACTATCATTCTTTTTAATTTTGTCAGCATTTTGGATGAAAAATCCAATGTCATTTATTTAAGTTATTTTCCCCCTACTTGCTAGTAAAGTTAAGCACCTTTAAATATATTTATTAGCTATTCGTATTCCATTGGAGATTGCTTGATCATTTCCTTTGTCTGTTTTTCTGTTGAGTCATTTATCTTTTTTCCTTGTTGATTTGTAGATCTCTGGATATTAGAACTGATATCCTTTTGTCTGCTATGTATTACAAGTGTCTATCATTTGTCTTTTTAAAAATTTACTTATTATGCAATTAGCCATAAATATTTAATTATACAAATATGTAAATATTAAAATTTTTATTTTATAGTTTCTTGGTTTTGTCTCATACTTAAGCAGCTTCTGTATCCCAAGATTATAAAAATATTGTTCTACATTTTCTTCTAATATTTTACATATTTTTATTGCTTAGTGCTTTAATCCATATGGAATTGATTTGTGTGTGTGTGTGTGTGTGTATGTGCGTGTATGGCGGAAAGTTCTTTCAGAAGAGATTGCTAGTTTTCCTAACTTATTTATTATATAGAATTATATCTACATTGATTTGGAATTGTCTTTTCATCATGAATTATATGGGTATGCTTCTTATGGTTCTTTTCTGTTCAATTTTTGCTATTACCATTTTAATTACTGTATCATTATAATATGTTTTGAAATCTGATGGGGCTGCTCTCTACTCATCATT
>NW_024340698.1:1751803-1781659 GCF_902729225.1 Pteropus medius | reverse complement strand
ATTGACTATATTCCCTATGCTGTACTTTACATCCCCTTGACTATTTCATATCTTTATCCTTTCACCTTTTAGCCCAGTCCCCCAACCCCCCTCCCATCTGGCAACCATCAGTTTGTTCTCTGTATCCATGAGTCTGTTTCTGTTTGTTCATTTATTTTGTTCTTTAGATTCTACATATAAGTGAGATCATATAGTATTTGTCTTTCTCTGTTTAACTTATTTCACTTAGTGTAATGCCTTTCAGGTCTATCCATGTTGTTACAAATGGTAAGATTTCATTCTTTTATGTCTGAGTAACATTCCATTGTATATATGAACCCCTTCTTCTTTATCCAATCATCTATCGATGGGCATTTAGGTTGCTTCCATATCTTGGCAATTGCAAATAGCACTGCAGTGAATATAAGAGTGAATATATCTTTTCGAATTAGTGTTTTAAATTTCTTCAGATAAATACCCAGAAATGGAATTCCTTGGTCAAAAGATAGCTCTACTTTTAAGTTTTCTATTAGTGGCTACACCAATTTACAATCCCACCAATAGTGCACAAGAGTTCCTTTTTCTACACATCTTTGCCAACACTTGTTTGTTGATTTATTGATGATAGCCATTCTAAGAGGTGTGAGATGATATCTCATTGTGGCTTATATTTGTATTTCTGTTATGATTAGTGACACTGAGCATCTTTTCATATGTCTGTTGGCCATCTATATATCCTCTTTGGAAAAATACCTATTCAGGTCTTGTGCCCATTTTTTAATTGGGTTGTTTTATTTTTTTCTTTTTTTTGGTGTCGAGTTGTATGAGTTATCTTTTCAAAGAACCAGCTCTTGTTTTTATTGCTCTTTTATATTTTTTAAACTCTATTCTTTTATTTCTACTCTGATACTTATTATTTCCTTCCTTCTACTTACTTTTGTTTTTTTTTTCCTGTTTTTTGTCTAGTTCCTTTAAGTGCAAGGTTAGATTGTTTATTTGAGATTTTTCTTGTTTCTCGTTTCCTCTTAGGACTGCTTTCACTGTGTCCCATAGATTTGGGGTCATTGTGTTTTCATTTTCATTGTCTCAAGGCATTTTTTGATTTCATCCTTGATCTCATCTGTTAACCCATTCATTGTTTACTAGCATGTTATTTAGCCTCCATGTGTTTGTGTGTTTTTCAGTCTTTTTTCTTGTAATTGATTTTCAGTTTTATACCATTGTGGTTAGAGAAGATGTTTGATATGATTTCAATCTTCTTAAATTTATTGAGACTTGTTTTGTGGCCTACATATTGTCTATCCTGGAAAATGGTCAAAGTACATTTGAAAAGAATGTATATTCTGAGGGGTTCGGGTCGAGATGTAAAAGGTACATGCTGTGCTTGCCTCCTCTTGTGAATACACCAAAATTATAATGAAACTACAGAACAATCATCACAGGGAGTCAGCTGAGGTCTGGCTGAACAGAAGTCCTACAACTGGGGAAATGTATAAGAGGTCACCTCGAGAATGGTAGGAGGGATGAAGATGTGAAACAGCCAGGTTCCACAACCATGTGTGGTAGTTGAGAATCGAGAGGGTTATCTTGGCTGCAGAGCTCCCTCTTTCCCCTAAGGAGCAAGGGGTCCCAGCCCCACACTGGGCTCCCCACCCAGGGTTCCAGTGCCGGGAAGAGAGTTCCCCACAACCTCTGGCTGTGAAAAACCAGTGGAGATTGTGATTGTAGGTCCCTCTTTCTCATCATTTTGAATATCCATGCCACTTCCTTCTGGCCTGCAACATTTCTGTTGAGAAATCATCTGAGTCTTATGGGAGCTGCCTTGTAAGTGTCTAGCGGCCTTTCTCTTGCTGCTTTTAGGATTCTCTCTTTGTTTTTAACCTTTTCCATATTAATTATGTGTGTCTTTGTGTGAGTCTCTTTGAGTTCATCTTGTTTGGGGCTCTCTGAGCTTCCTAGGCTTATATTTTTATTTCCTTTGCCAGGTTAGGGAAATTTTTAGTCATTATTCTTCAAATAGTTCTTACTCCCTTGCTCACTTTCTTCTCCTTCTGGTACCCCTATGATGCAAAGGTTGTTACACTTGATATTGTTCCAGAAGTCTCTTAAGCTACCCTCATTGTTTTAATTCTTTTTTCTTTTTGCTGTCCTGATTGGGTATTTTCTGCTACCCTCTCTTTCAAATTGCCGATTCAGTCCTCTGCTTCATTTAATCTACTCTTGATTTTTTCAAGTGTATTCTTCATTTCAGTTATTGTATTTCTCATTTCTGACTGGCTCTTTTTGACGTTGTCTATGTAATTTTTTGTACTTACTATCTCTTTGTTGAAGTTCTCACTAAGTTCCTTGACTATCCTTTTAACCAACGTTTTGAATTCTGTATCTTGTCATTTGCTTTCTTCCATTTTGTTTAGTGCCTTTCCCAGAGTTTTTATTTTCTCCTTCTTCTTCTTCTTCTTCTTCTTCTTCTTCTTCTTCTTCTTCTTGGAACATGTTTCTTTGTCTCCTTATTTTGCCTCTCTCTCTTTGTTTCTATGTTTTAGGTAGATCTGCTACATCTCCCAATCTTGGCTGGGTGGCCTTATGTACTGGGTGTCCTATGGGGCCCAGTAGAGCATTTTCCCTGGTTTCTTGAGTCAGGTGCTCCAGGTGCTTGTGTGCATCTTCTTGATGTAGTTGAGACTCGATTGCTGTTGGCACATCAGTGGGTGGGATTGACCCTCAGGCTGATTGGTTGTGAGAATTGGCCACAACCACAGCATATGATCTGTTGTGTGGTAGCTGACTCCATAGGGCAGGATTCACCCCAGGAGGCCCTGGTGCCTGTGGAGACCATTCTTTGGGTGTGCCACTTGTGGAGTTAATCAGGTGGTGCTTTGTTTTGGTTTGAAGCTGGCCTCATGGTATGTTGGTTCTGGGGGTCCGTGAAAGGTGCTTTTGGCAGCCCATGGTCAGCTGCTGCCTGTGACAGTCCTTGGGCTACCTGGTAGGAACTAGAAAATGATCCAGTGTTGGTAGCCACCTCTGCTGGACCTAAAAGTGCATGAGATAGGCCACACTGTGAACCAGGGCCAGCTACCACCAGTACTGAGCCTGAGGTAGCTCAGCAATAGGCCCAGAGACCTGCTGCCTGCAGGCTGTCTGTAGGCTCAGCCTCTAAAGGAGTCTCATGTTTTACATAAGTAGTGTGAGGAGGGGTCTCATGGAGTCACCAGCATGGGGTGAGTGGTGTTTATCAGGTTAACGCAGATTCAGTTTTGTCACCTGTGCTGAGCCTGGGACCATTCCACAAAAGGTTTAGCACACAACATCTGCCTGAGGTCCAAGGATGCCCGAGAGTCATCTATGAAAGACTGCAGCATGGGCTGGGGCTTGTTGATTATAAGTAAAATTGCCTCCAGCGGCATATGAGTTGAAGCAGGCTGTTTACTGCTGAAAGAGCCTGCTGTAGTGCACAAGCTAGGGCTGCTGGTGCCTCCAAAAGTGGCTCCAGTGGTGCATAAGTTGGATGGAGAAGAGTCCCAGGGAGTCAGCAGGGTGGAGTGAGCAGAGTTCACCAGGCCAATGAAGATTCAGACTTGGTCATGTGGGGGAAGGCTCAAAACAGGAAAGATGGCACCTGCCTGTGGGATGCATGGAAGAAGGGCTCAACACAAGGATAAAGGCAGCTGTTCCTCTAACCCTCGCCCTGAAGCCACACTACTCAGTCTCTCCCCATATGTCTCTGGCGCCTCCCGAGTTGCTGTTTTTCCACCGGAGCCAAGGGTGAGTACCTGAAAATGAGTGAATCTGTGCATGGGTTCTTTAAGAGTATGCCTGGGTTTCAAGCAGCCCTCTGTCTCACTGGAACAGACAAAATCCCCGCTGATTTTCACAGGTAGGTATTATGGGGGCTCCTCTTTCCAGCACTGGTGCTCCATGCTTGGGAGCTTGGTGTGGAGCTGGGGACCCTCACTCCTCAGAGGGATCCTCCACAGCCGAGATATCCCTCCAGATACTCAACTGCAATACGTGGGTGTGAGGCCAACCTGTTTCTCATTCTCACCCCTCCTACCAGTCTTGTTGTACCCTCTTCTTTATATCCTTTGTTATAGTTCTTTTCAGTTGGTCTTTGGATAGTTGTCCAGATCTATTGTTCTATAATTTAGCTATAATTTTAATGTGGTCATGGGAGGAGGCGAGCACAGCATTTTCCTACTCCACCATCTTGCCAGGAAAATCAAGAGGTAGCTATATTTTTATCTGAGCAAATAAACTTTAAGTCTAGAACTGTCTCTAGAGACAAAAAGGTCATTATATAATGAAAAAAGGGTCAATTCATTGGGAATATTTAAAATTATAAATGTATATATACCCAACATCAGAACACTTAAATATATAAAGCAAATATTGACAGCTGTGAAGGCAGAAATTGATGGCAATAAATAATAGTATAGGACTAAATTCCCCCACTTACAATAATGGATAGAAAATCTAGACATAAAACCAATAAAGAAACAGTGGACGTGAACAACACTATATACCAAATGGACTAAATGACATATACAGAACTTTCCACCAACAGCAGAACATATAGTCCTATCTTACACTATATACAAAAATCAACTCAAAATTGATTAAAGGTTTAAAAGTAAGACTTGAAACCATAAACCCCTAGAAGAAAACATATGGAAAAAGGTCCTTGACATTGCTCTGGGCAATGATATTTTAAATATGACACCAAAGGAAGTGGGAACAAAAGCAAAAATAGACCAATGAGACTACATTAAACAATGAAGTGAAATGGCAACCTATGAAAAGAGAGACAATATTTGCAAATAATAAATCTGACAAAAAGTTAATATCTAAATGTATAAGGAACAGATACAACTCAATAGAAAAACAACAAAAAAACTCAATTAAAAAAATGGGCAATCAGGCAGAGAAATAGTCCATTAAACACCATAAACAACCAAAGTACAAGGCATCTCAGAAGGAAAGAGAAAAATCTCCAGAAAATAAGCTTACAGACACAGAAATATGCAACTTAAATGACAGAGAATTCAGGATGGCACTTCTGAAAAAACTCAGTGAATTCCAAAATGAGTCATATCAACAATTTCAGGAATTGAAACAAATAACCAGATGAGGAGAGCAAGGATATCAACACTCAAAAAAAAAAAAACTGACAGAAATTTCTGGAGATGAAGAACACACTGCAAGAGCTGAAAACTGAAATAGTAAGCTTGGGAAATAGAGTCGACCAAATGGAGGAAAGGATCAGTGATAATTAAGACAGAAAACTAGAAATAAATCAGAAGAACGAAAAAAGAAACCAAAGAATGGAAAAAAAAAATGAAAGAGAAATACAAGAACTAGCTGATGCCATCAAGATAGGAAACATAAGACTATCGGGCATTCTTGAAGGGGAGGAAAAGGAGCAGGGATTAGACAGTATTTTCAGACAAATAGGTGACGAGAATTTCCCAAATCTAAGGAATGAGCTGGAGCTTGGAGTTCAAGAAGTCAACAGAACACCCAATTATGTCAACCCAAAAAAGGCCTTCACCAAGACACTGTATTAAAATTATCAAAAATCAACGACAAAGATAGAATTCTCAGGGCAGCCAGGGAGAAGAAAATGGTAACTAAAAAAAGAAAAACATATTGGATTATCCTTGGACTTCTCAGCACAAACCTTACAAGCCAGAAAAACTGAATCAAATAATTAAACTATTAAGTGAAAGGAACTACTAGCCTACAATAATGTATCCAGCTAAGCTCTCCTTTAATTATGAAAGAGAAATTAAGAAATTTCCAGACATACAAAAATTGAGGGAATTCTCCACTGCGAGGCCTGCACTACAGGAAATACAGAAAAGGGTCAGCTCACCTAAAAGAAAATGACAAAAAAAAAAAAACATAATTAGGAGTAAAGTGACTATCAGGCAAATAGAAACAGGAGTGCAACTCTTATTAAGAACAGGGCATTAGAAGCTTAAATAATAAAAAGAGAATTGTTATAACAAGATAATAATGAACGTTCAGCATACATAGGGACAAACTGAGATAACAATGATTGAAAATGGTAGGGTTCAAAGATCCAAATTTGCAAAGGGGAATGGAGAAAAGGCACGCGCAGAAGAAAACGGACGACTGTATATATATAACTATCCTTTACATATTCATAATGGTAACCACACACAGAAAATTCAGAACTGAAGTATATAACATAAAATAAGAAGAACCAAAGGGAAAATCTACAAAAGCCAACCAAAATAAAGAAAACAGGAAAACAAGGACAAGGAAGCGATGGAAACACTGAGCTACCAGAAAGCAAAAGATAAATGGCTATAAGAAGACCTCATATTTCAATAATCACCCTAAATGTAAATGGACTGAACTCACCAATGAAAAGGCACAGAATTGCAGAATGGATCAGAAAACAAAACCCAACCATATGCTGCCTCCAGGAGACACATCTCAGCTCCAAAGACAAACAGACTCAGAGTGAAAGGGTGGAAAATGATATTTCAAGCAAATGGCATTCAGAGAAACGTGAGAGTAGCAGTACTAATATCAGATGAAATAGACATCAAAATAAAAAATAGTAAAGAAAGATACAGAGGGACACTTCATAATGAGAAAGAGAATCATGCACCAAGAAGATATAACACTTATTAATAGCTATACTCTTAATCAGGGAGCTCCGAAATATGTAAAGCAATTACTAACAGAACTAAAGAGAGAAACAGACTAAAACACTATCATGGTAGAGGACCTAAATACCCCTCTGTCAGATATGGACAGATCATCCAAACAGAAAATCAATAAGGAAATAATATCCTTAAATGACACATTAGATCAACTAGACATAGTTGACATTTACAGAGCCTTTCATCCCAAAACAGCTGCTTATACATTCTTCTCTAGTGCACATGGAACATTCTCAAAAATTGACCGCATACTGGGACACAGAGATAGCCTCAACAAATATAAGAGGGTTGAAATCATACCAAACATATTCTCTGATCATAATGCTATGAAACTAGAGATCAACTGAGCAAAAAGAAACCAGGAAGAACCATAAGTACATGGAGATTAAACAACATGCTACTGAAGAAGAACTGGGTCAGGGAAGAAATAAAAAGAGAGATCAAGAGATACATGGAAACGAATGATAATGATAATACAACATATAAATTTTGGGGGGACACAGCAAACACGATCATAAGAGGAAAGTTCGTATCATTACAAGCCTATCTCCAAAAACAAGAACGAGCCTAAACAACGTAACGCTTCATCTTAAAAAAAAAAATACTAGAAAAGAAAGAACAAATGAAGTCTAAAGTCAGCAGAAGGAAAGAAATAATCAAAATTAGAGTAGAAATAAATGAAATTGGAAACAAAAAAAAAATAGAAAAAATAAATGCAATGAAGAGCTGGTTCATTGAGAAGGTTAATAAAATTGACAACCTCCTGGCTAGACTCACTAAAGAAAAAAGAGAAAGGACACAAATAAACAAAATCGGGAATGAAAAAGTGGAAATTATGACTGACATTGCAGAAATACAAAGGATCATACAAGAATACTATGAAAAAGATTATACAACATGATCAATTGGGCTTCATCCCAGGGGCAAAGGGATGCTTCAATATACGCAAATTGATTAATGTCATACACCACATACACTAATTAAAAAATGAGAATCATATGATCATATCAGTAGATGCAGAAAAAGCCTTCGACAAGGTACAATACCCATTTATGATCAAAACACTTAAAAAATCAGTATAGAAGGAAGTACCTTAATATAATAAAGGCCATATATAACAAGCCCTCAGCCAACATTATACTTAATAGTGAAAAACTAAATTCCTCTAAGATCAGGAATAAGGCAAGGCTGTCCACTATCACCATGGTTATTCAATATAACATCGGAGGTCATAGTGAGTGCAATCAGGCAAGAGAAAGATATAAAAGGCATCCAAATAGTAAACAAAGAAATCAAACTGTCACTTTTTGCAGATGACATGATTCTCTATATAGAAAACCCTAAAGACTCCATAAGAACACTACTAGAAACAATAAGCAAATACAGTAAAGTCTCTGGATACATAATCAACGTTCAAAAATCCATAGTGTACCTATAGTCTAATAATGGAGTGTCAGAAAAAGAAGTGGAAAAAGTAATTCCGTTTGCAATTGCAACCAAAAGAATAAAATACCTAGGAATAAATTTAATGAAACATGTGAACGATCTATATAATAAAAACTATAAGATCTTATTAAAAGAAATTTAAAAAGATACAAAGAAATGGAAAGATATTTTGTGTTCATGAATTAAAAGAATCAACATATTTAAAATGATCTCATTACCTAAAGCATTATACAGATTTAATGCAATCCCCATCAAAATCTCATTGGCCTTTTTAAAAGAAATAGAACAAAAAATCATCAGGTTTGTATGGACACACAATAGACCCAGAATTGCCAAAGCCATCCTGAGAGAAAAGAACGAGGCTGGAGGCATCACTCTGCCTAACTTCAAATTATACTACAAAGTGACAGTAATCAAAATGGCATGATATTGGCAGAAAAACAGATACACGGACGAATGGAACAGAATCGAGAGTCCAGAAGTAAATCCATGTTTATATGCGCAAATAATTTTCGACAAAAGAGCCAAAAGCATACAATGGAGCAAAGAAAGCCTCTTTGATAAATGGTGCTGGGAAAACTGAAAAGCCACCTGCAAAAGAATGAATCTAGACTGTTGTCAATCGCCACACACCAAAATTAACTCAAAATGGATTAAGGAACTGAATATAAGACCTGAAACAATAAAAAGCATAGAAGAAAACATAGGAACTAAATAAACTCAAGGACCTTGGACTTAAAGAGGATTTTATGAATTTGACCTCAAAAGCAAGGGAAGTAAAAGCTAAAATAAACAAATGGGACTACATTAAACTAAAAAGCTTCTGCTCGGCAAAAGAAACTGTCAACAAGGTAAAGAGACAACCATCTGAATGGGAAAATATATATGCATGCAATACCTCCGACAAGGGCCTAATATCCAAAATATACAAAGAACTCATACAACTCAATAACAACAAAAACCCCACAAATGATCCAATCAAAAACTTGGTAGAGGACCTGAATGGACACTCCTCCCTAGAGGACATACAAATGGACAACAAATATTTGAAAAGATGCTCAACATCGCTAGCTATTAGGGAAATGCAAATAAAAATCACAATGAGATACCATCTCACATCTGTTAGAATAGCTATAATCAACAGGATAAGTAATAACAAATGCTGGAGAGGATGTGGAGACAAAGGAGCCCTCATACACTGCTGGTGGGACTGCAAATTGTTACAGCCACTATGGAAAACAGGATGGAGGTTCCTCAAAAAACTAAGAATTGATCTACCTTAAGATCCAGCAATCCCTCTACTGGGTATTTACCCCAAAGACTTGAAAACACATCAATGTTCATAGCAGCATTATTCACAGTGGGCAGGACATGGAAGCAACTGAAGTGTCCTATGATAGATGATTGGCTAAAGAAGCAGTAGTACATATATACAATGGAATATTACTCAGCCATAAGAAGAGATGAAATACTGCCAACATGGATGGACCTCGAGATTATCATGCAAAGCGAAATAAGCCAGACAGAAAAAGTTGAAAATCACATGATATCACTTATATGTGAGATATAAACCTAAAAGCAACAAAGGGACAGGAGAAACAGAGACTTATGGACTTGGGCTATAGACTAGTTGTTACCAGAGGGGTAGGGGTGGGGGAGGAGAGGGGTGGTAGACAGTTAAAGGGGGTAAAATATAGAGGGGTAAGGGGGAGTGAAGTGGGTAAAGGCGATCAAATATATGGTAGCTGAAGGAAACTGGATTCTGGGTGGTAAACACACAATAGAGTACACAGATGTCAAATTATAATGTACATCTGAAAATTATAATATAGTATTAACCAATGTTACCCCAATAAACTTAATTTTAAAAAAAGAAAAGAAATGGGCAAATATATGAATAAATGTGAATAAACAGTTCTCCAAAAAAAACCATACAAATTGCTCGTAGGTACATGAAAAAGTTCTCAGCACCATTTATTAGCAAGGAAATACAAATCAAAACCACAATAAGATATTACCTCACACCTGTTAGAATAGCTATTATCTGAAAGCCAAAAGATAAGAGTTGGTGAGGATGTGGAGAAAAGGGATCCTTGTACTGTTGGTGGGATTGCAAACTGGTACAAACGTTATGGAAAATAGTGTGGAGTTTCCTCAACAAATTAAAAATAGAACTATCATATGACCCAGCAATTCTACTTCTGGGTATATGTCCAAAGAAATGGAACAGGGATCTTGAAGAGATATCTACACTCCTATGTTTGTTCCAGCATCATTCATAATAGCCATATATAGAAACAACCTAAGCATCCATCGATAAACAAATGGATAAGGAAAATATAATAGGTATGTATATATGCGTATGTATATATGTATATATATCATATATACACACAATGTATATATGTATGTGTATATGTATATATCGTGTATATGTATATATCATATATATACAATGGAATATTATTCATCTTTAAAAAAAAATGCTCTAATTCGCAACAACTTGGATTAACCTGGAAGTGAAGTAAGCCAAGCATAGAAAGACAAATACTGCATGATCTCACTTACATGTGGAATATGAAATAGTTGAACTCATAGAAGCAGAGAGTAGAATGGTGGGTGGCTGGGTTGAGGGAGATGTAGCTAGACTTTTGTTAAGGAGTTCAAAGTTTCATTTATGCAAGATGAATAAGTTCTAAAGATAATGTGACTATAATTAATAATACTTTATTGTATACTTGGAATTTTCTAGGACAGATCTTAAGTCTTCTCACCACATCCACACATTCACACATATAAATAAGAAAAAAGAAAGTGGTAACTATTTAAGGTGATAGAAATGTTAGTTAGCTTTATTGTACTGATTATTTCACAATGGGTATGTATATCAGATAATCAATTTGTAAGCCTTAAATATATACAATTTTTAATTGTCAAATATACCTCAATAAGAAAAGAAGAAAATTGTCTCTGCCTTTGGTGAGAGCTTTTGGGTATGCCTAAAAGCTATTTCTTTGCAGTGGTATTTTAGGTTAAAAATCTTTTTCCTTCAGAATTCTACAAACATTATCACAATGTCTAATAACATTCCATAATGCGGATGAAGAATTCAATGCTAGCTAATATGGCTAACTTTTTATTGCCTCTCTCTGAAATCTTACACGGTTTTCACTTTATCCTTTTATTTTAAAGCATGTGCATCGGTTAATTTTTGTTGTATAACAAAACACTTCAAAACTTTGTGGCTTTTAGTTATTTATTGAGTTCACAATTTTGTGGTTTGGCAATTCGGGCTGGGCTCAGCTGGGCAGTTTTTCTGCTGCTCTTAGCAGGGATCGCTCATACATCTGCAGCTGTAGTGAATGGCCTCACATATCTAGAGGTTGGCTAGGTGTTGCCTCAGATGATGAGAGTGACTAAGTCTCATAATCTAGCAGAATAGCCTGGATTTACTCACATGGCAGACGGGGGGCCTCAGCAACAGCAAGAAAGCAAGACTTGATGTACAAGTGCTTTTCAAGCCTCTTCTTGTATTATATTTTCTAGTATGTCTTTGGCCAAAACAAGCCATATGGCTAACTCAGATGCAAGGAGTGGAGATACAGAGCCACTTCTTGATGAGAGGACATATGATATCATATTACAAGGGAGATACAGAGCCACTTCTTGACGAGAGGACATATGATATCATATTACAAGAAAGGGGAATAATGTGTGGCCATTTTTACAATTTATCGCACTCTTCTCATTTCATTCCTCTACCCCTCCCTCTATCATTTACTCCTCTCTAGCCAAACTGACCTTGCTTTTCCTTAGAAATAGTAGGCATGCTCTCACTTCAGGGCCTTTGCACATACTCATCCCTTTGCCTGAAATACTCTTCTATCAGATATCTACATGGTTAGTTCTTTTGGCTCCTTCTGGTCTTAGCGGAGATCATTCATGTGTCTGTGATAATCTGGTAGATTAGCTGGATGCAAGAAAGGCTTCAGCTGTAATGGCTTGTGTGTGCTCCACATTACTTTTCACCTACCAGCAAGCAGACTAGCCTGGGCTTGTTTACATAGCAATCAGAAGGTATGCTCCAAGAAACTATAGAAGCACACAAGGCCACGTAAGACATACTTTGGAACTAATACAATGTTACTTTCGCCACATTCTATTAGCCAAAGCAAGTCACCAAGTCAGATCCAAGGGGTGGGGAGATTCCACTCCTTATTGGAAGGAGCTTCAAAGTCACATTACAAAGGGGAATGGATATGGGGAGGGAAATAATTGTGGAAATTCTTGAAAGTAACACGCCATAGTGTGTCATTTTTCAGTATTTTGCTTCAAAACAATAGTCTTCAGTGTGGGGAAGTGTATCTTCTTTTACTCCTTTAATTATGTCTATCTCTCCTTTCTCTACTTTACTATTTGGAACTTCTATTAGACAGACATTGACTTACCTATATCTATTCTCCATACTTCACAACTTTTCTTTCTTAGTTTTCCTCTCTTTCCTTCCACACCTCCTCAATATATTCTAAAAGAGTACTTTAATGTGCTCTTCCAGACATCTAATTCAATTTCCTGCTGTGTTCCTTCTGTTATTTAGACCTCCTTTTGAGGAAGTATTTTCTTTTTTAATCTGGCAATTATGTTTATAATGTTCACAAACTGTTTCCTTTACAATTATAACTTTTTATTCACAATAGCTTGTTCTATTCTTTTATGGATACAAAATCCTCTTGAATCACTCCAAGGATTTTTTCTAAACTTTTTTTCTGTTTCCTGCATTAATACTTTGGGGTTAGTTCCTCTATTCAGCTTAGAGTCACTTTTCCATGCTGTTCATTATCTTCAGGTAATGGGCAATTATTTTTTCAGCTGGCCACTTCTGAGCTGCTCATTAATTATGAATAATCATAATATGAATACTATCTCTGGTGTTACTCTGGATCACATAACATCGAGTTATTTATTTTAGAAACAATTCAATAGAAAATCAGTGCTTGTAATTTGGCGTATTGTAATTTAGAGTATCTGTCCAAGATTTTCTAAAAGAGGCTTCTGTTTAAGCTCTATTTGATTTTGTCTGCTTGGCATCTTAATGCATATGACAAGGCTTTCCTGATTAGCAGTCATAGAGGCCTTTTGCTAAACCTCTGCCAAAGCTGCTCTGAAGCATATTTTTGTGAGGGGTTTCCTCCTGATCCTCCAAAGTGAGGCCCATGTATTTCAAAAAGCCTAGATTTTGAGTCAGACTAACTCTAAACATACCCTAAAAAATTGGTGAAAATTCTTGCAGTCATTTTCATGTGTTAGTGTTATGTTTTGATAAAAACATTCAACATATGGTATTGTTTATAACTTCAAACAACTGAAAATCTATTAGAAAGTCTTTTGGTATGCTATATAGCATATATTCTGGTATATATGCAGTGGAAGAATGCACCATTATACTATTTGAATTTGCCAACCACATGTATAACTTTGAAAAAATGTCATGTGGGGTTAGCAGTTGCACTAATGTGGAGTTTTTGTTTCTTTCCTTACACAGTTTGAATTAAGAAAATATAAAATGTTATTTGGAATGCAAATTATGTAATACTGGCTTAACAGTGTCAAAATTCATAGAAAAAAATTGAAGAAAAGATGCCAAAATGTCAATAGTGGTTATCTCGGGGTTATGGATGGTTTTAAAAATATTTTTTCTGTATTCTTCAAATTTATTTATGACTAATAATATTTCCTAAGCAGAAACTAATAAACAGTTCAATGAAAATAAATTTCTCAAGATGAACAAAAACATAGGACTTATGTATGGTGCCTATACTGTGTAAGTTATGAGTTTATCATTATAATGTTGGTGCCTAAAATCATTTAAATAAGGGATGGTTGATGCATTTCTGGAATAATTAGGAAAGACAACTATGGCTTTGCTAAAACATACTGGAGATTAAATAGAGAAGATAAATAGGTTGTATCCACACTCTGGCTCCAGGTCAAAGTGGTCTGTCTCTCTTCTGAACTCTTGGAGGGCTTATTGTGCATATTATTCATTAATAACATGTTCTTTACACCAGTATTTCCAACTAAGTGCTTTCATGGGAAAAGGTTTCATGTCTTAAAAGTCATCGTATTGTCTATAATGCCTAGTGCAAAAACTGTCATCAAATAAATATGTGATATATGTGATAGTTAATGGAAAAAGTGGCATAGCTCATTTTATGACACTGAGTGAACTGGTTATTTGACACAATAAACTTATTCTTTTACTGTCATGGAAGCTTAAATAATAATAGATAGCATGAATAAATCAAGGCACAGAAAGGTTATACACATTGCCAAAGGTCACATAGCTCACAAGTGAGAGGGTTGGGATTTGTACACAGGTTACTTTGCTCTGAAGCTTAGGGTATTTACCAATACACACTACATTAAACAACCTGACAGATTTGGCCTGTACAAAAAAAAAAAAATTTAGCCCAGATAGATTCGGACAATGTATTACCTACATATATGGCAAAAGCAAGATCATTAAAGTATCAGCCCCCCGTGTTCCTTGTCCCACAAAAGGACACTGACACAAAAGGGGCTAGATGATAGGCAATATGAGTAGTGGGGCACCTTGTTGCCAAGGGGCCAATTCCACACTATATTTAAGAAATTTTATAGCCTGCACCTCTCCCTTAAGGGGATTTGCATGGAGCAGGCCTCTAAACTCTATCTAGATAAAATCTGGCACGTGAGCAAATAAATCAGCTCTTTTAAGTGGAAAATGTGAGCAAAGAAGTAGCAACAAGCTGCAAGGCAAAGGGTTAAAAGTAAAAAAAAAAACACTTTAGAAAGAGAAGACAATGGCTACTGTAACTTAGAAAGAAACATACAGCATAAAGAGGGACAATGTGAGACAACGAAAACAGAAAAAGAAAGGAAATAAAGATCTGAATCTGCAAAGGGGAATGGAGATAAGGCACATGCAGAAGAAAAAGGATTACTCCATGTTTGTGTGTGTATAACTTTCTTTCACATTACATAAACAACAAACAAAAATTCCAGAACTGAGACACATAACATAAAAAAGAGGAAACAGAGGGGAAAACCATAAAACACCCTCAAATTAAAATAACAGACAGAAACACAAAGACAAAGAAACAATGGAGACACTGAGCTACCACAAAATGAAAGATAAAATGGCTACGGGAAAATCTCATATTTCAATAATCACCCTAAATGTAAATGTACCGAATTTACTGATAAAAAGGCACAGAGTAGCAGATAGGATCAAAAAGCAAAACCCAAACACATGCTGCCTTCAAGGGACACATCTCAGCTACAAGGACAGATATAGATTCAAAGCGAAAGGGTGGAATACAACACTCCAAGCAAATGGCATCCAGAGAAAAACAAGTGTAGCTGTACTTGTATATGATGAAATAGACTTTAAGATAAAAATATAATGAGAGACAATGATGGATACTTCATAATGACAAAGGGGACCATTTACCAAGAAGACATAACACTTATTAAGATTTATGCTCCCAATCAGGGAGCACCAAATTTATAAAGTAACTACTAACAGAACTAAAGGAGGAAATTGACAAAAACACAATTTTAATAGGGGACATAAATACCCACTCTCAACTATGGATAGATCATTTAAACAAAAAATCAATAAGTGAATATCATCCCTAAATGACTCATTAGACCAATTGGTCATAATTGACATTTACAGAGCCTTTCATCCCAAAACATCAGTTTATACATTCTTCTCTAGTGCATATAGCACATTCTCAGGATAGACAATATGTTGGGACACAAAACTAGCCTTGACAAATTTAAGCAAATTGAAATCATACCAAGCATATTATCTGGCCATAATGCTTTGAAACTAGAGATCAATTGTAAAAAGAAAATGGGAAGAAACAGAAATACGTGGCGATTAAACAACATGCTACTAAAGAATGACTGGGTTATAGAAGAAATAAAACGAGAGATCAAGAGATACATAGAAACCAATGAGAATTAAAATAAAAAATATCAAAATTTTTGGGACACAGAAAAAGCGATAATAAGAGGAAAGTTCATATCATTACAGGCCTATCTCAAAAAAGAAGAATGAGCCCAAATAAACGACTGAATATTACATCTTAAAAAACTAGAAAAAGAACAAATGAAACCTAAATTCAGCAGAAGGAAGGAATAATAAAATTAGAACAGAATTAAATGAAATTGAGAACAAAAAGGTAATAGAAAAAGTTAATGCAACAAAAAAATGATTCTTTGAGAAGATTAATAAAATTGACAAATCCCTGGCTAGACTCACTAAGGAAAAAAGAGAAAGCACACAAATAAACCGAATCAGTTATGAAAGAAGAGATGTTGCAACAGATACCACCAAAATACAAAGGATCATACAAGAATGCTATGAAAAATTATATGACACTAAATTTAATAACCTAGTAGAAATGGACAAGTTCTTAGAAATATACAACCTTCCTAGACTGAATCAAGAAGATCTGGAAAATTTAAATAGACCGATCAAGAGTATGGTGATTGAAACAATCATCAAAAACCTCCAAGTCTATAGCCATGCCATCCTGAACATGCCCGATCTCAACTGATTTCAGAAGATAAGCAGAGTCAGGCCTGGTTAGTACTTGGATGGGAGACCACCTAGGAAGACCAGGTACTGTAGGCATAAAAAATAAAAAATAAAAAATAAGGGATTGTAAACTGACAAGATCCTTGCAATCTGTGAGGGCCACCAAAGGTTGCCTCGCATACATACATACATACATACATACATACATACATACATAAAATAAATTAAATAAATAAATAAATAAAAATAATAATGAATGAATGAATGAATGAATGAATGAATGAATGAATAAACCATTCTTAGCTCAAAGACCATACAATAAATGTCTACAGCCTTGATTTGGCCTTTCTATAGGTGTTAAAAAAAAAAACCTTCAAAAATGTAAAAGTACAGGACCAGATGGCTTCAATGGTAAATTCTACCAAACATTCAAAGATTTAATACCTGTTCTTCTCAAACTTTTCCAAAAAATTGAAGAAGAAGCAATACTTTCTAACTCAGTTTTTGAGACCATCATTACCTGGATACCAAAACCTGGTAAAGATAACACAAAAAAAGAAAACTACAGACCAATATCTCTCAGGAACACAGATGCAAAAATCTTCAATAAAATGTTAGCAAATCTAATACAGCAACATATTAAGAAGAATATACACCATGATCAAGTGGGCTTAATCCCAGGGGTATAGGGATGGTTTAACATATGTAAATTGATCCATGTGATACACATAAATAAAGGAAAAATGACATATGATCATATCAATAGATGCACAAAAAGCATTTGACAAGATACAGCATCCATTTATGATTAAAGCACTTAATAAAATGAGTATAGAAGGAAAGTACTAGTAAAAGCTATGTACAACAAACCCTCAGCTATCATACTTAATGGAAAAAAACTAAAAACTTCCCTCTAAGATCAGGAACAAGACAAAGCTGTCCACTATTGTCACTGTTATTCAGTATAGTATTGCAAGTCCTCGCTAGAGCAATCAGGCAAGAGAAAGAAATAAAAGGCATCTAAATAGGGAATGAAGAAGTCAAGTTGCCACTTTTTGCAGGTGACATGATTCTCTATGTAGAAAACCCTAAAGACTCCAAAAACTGAGGTAATAAACAAATATAGTAAAGTTTCAGTATACAAAATCAAAGTTCAAAAATCCACAGCATTCCTCTCTGCTAACAATGAAATTTTAGAAAAAGAAATGAAAAAAACAATTCCTTTTGCAGTTGCAACAAAAAGAATAAAATACCTAGGATAAACCTAACAAAGCATATGAAGGACCTATACATTGAAAACTATGAGACTATTAAAAAAATTGAAGAAGACACAAAGAAATGAAAAGATATTCCATGTTCATGTATTGGAAGAATCAACATAGCTAAAATGACCATATTACCTAAAGCATTATACAGATTTAATGCAATCCCCATCACAATCCCAATGGCATTCTTTAAAGAAATAGAACAACAACAACAAAAAATCAGATTTGTATGGAAGCACAAAAGACTCCGAATAGCCAAAGAAATCCTGAGGAAAAAGAACAAGGCTGGAGGTATCACTCTGCCTTGTATCAATTTATACTACAAAGCATCAATAATCAAAACAGCATGGTATTGGCAAAAAGACACAGTCCAATGGAACAGAATTGAGAGTCCAGCATTAAACCTGTGCATATATGGGCAAATAATTTTCAACAAAGAAGCCAAAAACATTCAATGGAGAAAGGAAAGCCTCTTCAATAAATGGTGCTGGGAAAAATTGGAAAGCCACATGCAAAAGAAGGAAAATACAGTGCTATCTATTACCATACACCAAAATTAACTTGAAATGGATCAACGACCTGAATATCAGACCTGAAACAATAAATAGCAAAGAAGAAAACATAGGCACTGAACTCATGGACCTCGGATTTAGAGAGGATTTTATTAATTTGACCTCAAAAGCAAGAGAAGTAAAAACGAAAATAAATGAATGGGACTATATCAAACTAAGAAGCTTCTGCACAGCAAAAGACACCATCAACAAGGCAAAGAGGCAACCATCTGAATGGGAGAAGATATTTTCAAACAATGCCTCTGATAAAACCCTAATTTCCAAAATATATACAGAACTCATGCAACTCAACAATAAAAAGCAAACATCCAATTAAAAAATGGGCAGAGGACCTGAACAGACACTTTCCCAAGAAGACATACAGTTGGCCAACAAATATTTGAAAAGATACTCAACATCACTAGCTATTAGGGAAATGCAAATCAAAACCACAATGAGATACCATCTCACACCTGTTAGAATAGCTATTATAGTATAGCTATAATCAATAGGACAAGTAATAACAAATGTTGGAGAGGATGCAGAGAAAAAGAACCCTCATACACTGCTGGTGGGACTACAAATTGGTACAGCCACTATGGAAAACAGTATGGAGGTTCCTCAAAAAGCTAAGAATAGAACTACCATATGATCCAGCAATCTCTCTTCTGGGTATTTACCCAAAAAACTTGAAAACATTTATCCATAAAGATACATGCACTCTGATGTTCATAGTGATATTGTTCACAGTAGACAGGACATGGAAACAACTGAAATGTTCATCAACAGATGATTGGATAAAGAAGAGATGGTACATATATAGAATAGAATATTACTCTGCCATAAGAAAAGATGAAATATTGCCATTTGCAATGGATCTTGATATTATCATGCTAAGCGAAATAAGTCAGATGGAAAAAGTGAGAACCATATGATTTCACTCATACGTGGGATATAAAACTAAGTAACAAACAAACATGACAATCAGAGACTCATAGACAAGGACAGTGGATTTGTGGTTTCCAGAGGGAAGGGGGAGGGGAAGGTAGACAGAGGTAAAGCAGGTCAAATATTTGATAGTGAAAGAAAATTTAACTTTGGGTGGTGAACATACAATGCTATATACAGATGATGTATTATTGAATTGTACACTTGAAACCTATTTGATTTTATTAACCAATATCATCCCAATAATTTTAATAAAAAAGAAAAGCATTGTGTCTGAATTGCTGTTGAACCCAAATCAGAAAAAAGTTTCAACAATTATATGATTATGTCATCTGCTTTTGAGGGTTTAGAAGAATATATTGTACCAATGGGCTTTTATGAAGTTACAAAAAAGACTCAAGCCCTTGTCATTGCTGTGCAATTCCATTTTCAAGAGGATTTTTCTGTTTACTTAATTCTTTAGTTTGCCTAAAATAAATTAGCTGGTACTGTTATCTTTAAAAGATCACAAGAATGATTATAGTTAATCTCTTAGTATGTAACATTTTTAATATAAATCTAAGAAGCCATATGTGAAAAATTATGTTTATAAATAATAGAAAATGCCTGTAATGTGGAAATTCTTCCAGATTATATTTTTTCTTCCAAATATGAATATGTCATGGCTGAAAAGTTAATGAGTTAATATCCGTAAATGTTAATATTCAAAAATGAGAAATTATTGCAATGAAATTTGGTTAGATTATGATTTGCTCCAGAGAAAAACCTTGGAATTAACCAAATTGATATGGACGTCAAATAGGGAACATATTCACTGAAAAACGCATGCGCGTGCAAGCACACGCACACACACACAGACACACACATGGACACAGTTACACATACCAATCCTAAACTTGGAAGAATACTGAGACAGGGTTTCCAGAAGATTCCTGACTCCAAGACTAACTCACTGATCCAAACCATAATGTCCTTGCCTTTGTGGTGGTTTAACTGCACAATGTCTAAGAGATCTTTCAGTTTTGATATATTGAACCTAAGATTTTCATAATGTACCATGGTTCATAAACCTGCTTTATTTTTTTCTAGAAATTCTTTAGAGTCTAATTGATATCTCATTGTCGAAATGTAATTGTTGACTTCTCTAGTAGTGTCAAATATTGAGGCTACTGAAATTCATAGGAAGAAATGTATGATTTATGCAATTCATACACTTGGACAAATCTCAGTCACTGCTCTCTAGGAGGCAATAATTGTTGTGATAAACTAATAGAACTTTAGTACAAACAGATAATCATGGTCTGTTATGGGACTGTAAAAAGATTCCAGTTGATGAGTTTGCTATTGAATGTTTCATGTTTACAAATGTTAGCTCACTAGGTTTTCATCAGTGATAAATCTAAATGTAAATGTAAATTTGATAAGTGGTAGGTTTTCATTTTAGAAGGTATCCCCAAATCTCTGCTTTGCTTTTCAGCAAATGATTAAGGGCTCTCTGGGTATTAAAAATCAGCATATGGATTCATAATCCTGACTTTCAGAATATCTTTTTAAAAACTGTCAGGCCAAACTCTTCACTTCTTTTTATTATTTTTTAATTGACAAAGGAATTAAGAAGCAATTTCTGCTTTTATACTTCATTGCCTGTGAGCTGGCTTTCATGTTTAATTCTTGTGCTGTATACATTCTTAATAATTTAATATTTGAAGTGTATTAAAGCTAAAAAGATGTAGACATCTTGATATGAAATAGGAAATCAAAATTGCAATTAAACTATCATCTGTGTCACTCATTAGGGAGAGATCTTTTAAAGTGTTAGTGTAAGGAATAAAATTGCCTTAGCGTTTTTCTTTCAACAGAGAGCCCCCTTGCCCCTTCTGCCATGTGAGGATACCTGGAAAAGACTGTAGTGTTCACCAGACACTAAATCTGCTGGAGCCTTGATCTTGGACTTCCTAGCCTCCAAAACTGTGAGAAATAATTACCTGTTATTTATAAGCCACCTAATCTACAGTATTTTGTTATAGCAGTCCAAACAGACTAAGACAGTAATAGAAGGAAATATTAATCTTGTTACTTAATTTAGTTACATGAGAGAGAGAATCATATTGGTAAAAGTTTGAGAAATAAAACATCAATGACACAGAACCGCAGTCTCACATATAATACATGATTCTAGTGTGCCAAGCACGATTTACTTTGACTATTAGTGTAAATGTCATCTTTACTAGTATGATTATTTTCAAGATCATATATAAATTTCTCACAAGATATATTTAAAACTCAACCTTATTAAGGCAGAGAGGTAGTTGGTAGAGAGAGCAGTGACTTGGCTTCTATTTCTAATGTTGCCACAACTTAACAATTGTCACCTTGGTCAACCCATCCCGCCATGGTCCTCAGTTCCTCATTTGTCACATGAGTAGATTAGACTACAGGACTTTAAGGAATTTTCAAAATATGGTCCCTGGTCCACTCCTGGGCAATATGTTTTCACCTGATGGGTTATAAATGAATCTAAAAGTGTGAGTCCTTTCCTTGGTTATTGCAGGTAAATGGCACAAAATTCTGGAGACTATCATTTTATTTATAACTAGGAGAACCTACTTTTTTGCTTAACAAACTTATAGAGTTTAATACATGCCTGGCACTGCCCTAAGCAATTTCAAAATACTGATCAAATGTATTTAATCCGTATAACAACTGTGTAGGTAGATGATACTTTCATTGTCCCCATTTATGGATTGAAAACTGAGGTAAAGAGAAGCTAGGTAATTTGGCCACGGACGCACAACTGGTAAGAGTTAGAATTGAAATCTATGCAATTTGGTTTCAGAGTCCATGCTTTTGACCCTTATTCCATACTAGTAACTTACTAAGAAAGTGATTAAAGTTTTCCAAAGCTTGATACTCATAAGCTAAAATCAGCACACTGCTTAAGTTTACTGAAAACTAAAATTCAGGACTGTAAGGCTCTCATGGTGCACATTCACACAGCTTGTTGCTGGAGTTCTCATGCTTTTCAGGAGGGTATTTTAACAGTAGCCCATTTTTGAAAGTGTCTTGAGTGGTTCGTGATTCTCCAGGGCCTTTTCCTTGCATTTTAATTTTAAATTAATATTGGATGTTTTCATCAACAGTATGCCTTCTCAGCATTCATATCATTTCTCTGTAGGCTCACTGACAGTAAGAAAGAGGCCCATTGCTGAGCCATGTAGGTCTTGAGGACCTCTCTCCTAGCCATCAAAAACTGTTAAAGCTTGAATATTACTTCTTATAAGGGCTCAGTGCTCTCATTCCCATTAGGCCCTATATTGGCAGAGTGGGAAGGATGGGGGAGGTATTTTACTTGCTCAGTTTCAACTTATTCCTCCAGTTACTTGTAGACAATTTTAGGAAGACCTAGTACAATGAAAGGTGGGCTGAGGAAGTAAATTATTATATGGTGCCATATTTTTACTGTTCAAAAACAACACAGGTTGCTATTTGAAAATTCAGGTTCTAATTTTAATGACAGAAAAAGAAATATAGTTCGTTTTATACTTTTACTTTTTCTAATCATTATAAAGTTCTAGGCCTAATCTATAACTTTTTACAACAAAACCTATAGTTCCTATGAAGCTACATGTCTTAGATTTAGGGAGATGTGGCAGGTACAGAAATGAAATATTCGTGTATCCAGTAAGTCTCAAATTAGAACAATTGCCATGACAACTTACTCAGTCTTCTTTTAAGAAAACATTTGCACAGTTCATATACAGAATCAACATTCTGTTGTTTGGTTCCCAGTGTATTATTTTGTGTTTGAAATGTCATATGTTTCAATTTGGGTATCACGTGCTGATATTTTTAGCTATAGCAAAATAATGCTATTACCTGATTGTTAAATAACTGTTGTGTGCTGGTCTCAGCCTATCAATAACCAAAGCTGTGACTGGACTGGCCCTATGTGGTTGCTATTATTGGAAGATGCCCTCAGCAAAAACCATCATGAAATTTTGAAAAAAAAAAGATTTATTATTTACAGGGCCACGCAGAGAGGTAGTAGAGGGCAGGGGCAGGTGGGAGTAGGAAAGGAGAGGCCTGGGGTCCCGTTTTTATTGGAGTTAAGGGTGGGGACTAAGCGTTTGGCAGGCTCATTCTTTATTGATGAATTTATAACATAAGAGCAAGAATTTAAAGCTTGGCAATAGAAAAAAATTAAGAGGCACAAATGATCAGTTTTTTGAAATAAACATAGATCTTTAAAACAAAGTATCCTAGGAGGGTTGGGAAGGGGGAGGTAACCTGGCTCTTTATCTAGGCCTGTGGTTGGCAATCTGTTTATTCAAGATAGCCTTCCCTGAAGTGGATGACTCTTTGAAATGGGTGCCTTGGTAATCAAAGCTTAAGTCACGCACCTGCATTATAAAAACAAAAACAAAATGAAACAAAACAAAAAAGGAAAAAACCCAAGCTTACACTATAATACTCAGAAGAAAATCATTGGTCTTACCATTAACAAATATATATCTCTCTTAGCCAATATAGTATATATATAGTATGTTCATTGATAACCATCGAAAACAACAAATATAAATTAAGCCCCTACTATGGGCAATCATACAATAAGGTATGCCATATGAGCCTTTGAGGACCAAGGAAGTGCCACTCATTGGGAAAAGAATGAAGCCAGACATAGAAATACCAGGAGTGCTGGGGACGGGTTATTTGAGAATGGCTACAAAGAGGAGGTAACCTTTGAACTAGATGTTGATTTCTTTCTGCTTGCCTGATCTAAACTTATGGAAAGTGCTTCATTAGTGTAGTTCTCCTAAGGCCATAAGGATCCTTCTAATAGGATTTGAATGAATTCTCATTGCATAACCTCCCTTTTATTGCTGTAGACAAATGACATCAAATTCCAGAACTTTCATTTCAAGTATAACCGGAGGCTACCTATACTAACTTCCTAAGTGGAATATTAAAGATTACCAAAGCTTGGTACATAAACTAAAATTAGCACATTGCTGATGTGTCTAGAGGGTTTAAATTGGGATTCTACCAAGAAACTTGGTAGGTATTTAGCAAAATTGTAAAACTCCCACTGGGCACATGCATACATAGATGTTGGAGTCCCCTTGGTTTTCAGAAAGTACACCTGATCAGCAGTCTATCTGCATTTTTATTCTTGTCCTGAGGTGACTGTAGTTTTCCATGGTCATTTTCTTGCTTTCTAATTTTAAAATGCTACTGGTTTAGCTCCATCATCAATTTTATTTGTTATATGTGTTTCTGTTAATTTTTAAAGTGTGTTAATGGTACATGGTTGCATTAAGTGTCTGTCTCAACTTTTCTCAATAACCAGGCTTTAAGATATGTATGTGATACAATCCAAATGTGAATACTCATGCCCTTAGTGTTATAGTAGGTATGTACATAGCTTACTCCCAAATGTTTGTACAATAAAGCTTTGCTGTTTAAATATTTAATCTTTTATTCCACAGACATTGAAAACTTACTATTGATCCCCTTACCACTAATGCACCCCAACAAGCATTTCCCATCTCAGAAAATAGCATCACAGACTACACAATTTCTCAGGCTAAAAACTTAGGAATCATCTTTGACCTCTTTCTTCTCTTTATATGCCACATTCAATGCAACAGTAAGCCTTGTGACCTCTATCTGCAAAATATGCTCTAAATTTGATCACTTCTCAATCATCTCCACTATTAATTCTATAGCCCAAGCCATAGTTTCTTGTTTGAATTATTACAATAACCTTAAAATTAGTGTCCCTGTCTCCTCATATAACTTTCCTCTCATGAAATTCATCCTACACATAGCAGCCAAAATAAATGTCTTAAAACAAATTAGACCTACTACTATACTGTTTAAAATTTTTGAAACACTTCCCATTCACAACTTGATGAACATCCATTCTTTTTTTTTTTATGGCCTGTAAGGCTTTTAATGATCTGGCTTCCGCTTAATTTGTTAACCTCATCTCCTTCTACTCTCTCCCACATTTACTCTGCTCCAACCATGCTGGCTTTCTCCTTCACTGTTGAACATGTCAATATCATTCCCACCTCAGGGCCTTTTAACTTGCTGTTCTTTCTATCTGGCATGCTCTTTCTTCATTTTTGTCAGATGGATGACTCTTTCTCATTATTCAGGTCTCAAGTCAAGCCTCTCCTCCTCCCTAGGGAAGCCTTCCATGATCACCCAAGCTAAAGCAGCCCTTCCAGTCACTCTCTCTACATAACCCCCATTTTGTCTTCTTCAGAGCATGTATAAATAACTAAAATTATCTAAACTATTTATGTATACATATGTATTTCTTTCTCTCCTCAGTAGAGGAAGAAACCCGCCCCCATCTAGTTTCAGTTACCCATGGTCAACTGAAGTTCAAAAACATCAAATGGAAAATGCCAGAAATAAACAATTGTGTGCCATCCTGAGTAGCATGATGAAATCTCGTGCCATTCTGCTCCATCCTACTCAGGATATAAATCATTTTGTTTAGCATATCCATGCTGTATATGCTACCCACCCACTAGTCACTTAGTAGACATTTTGGTTATCAGATCTACTGTTGTATCACAGTGTTCAAATAATCCTTATTTTACTTAACAATGCCTCAAAACTCAAGAATAGTAATGCTGGCAATTCAGGTATGCCAAGAAAAAGTTGTAGGTGCTTCCTTTAAGTGAAAAGGTACATATGTATAGGAAAAAAAAAACATAGTATATGTAAGGTTTGGTACTATCTGTGGTTTTAGGCATCCAATGGGGGGCTTGGAACTTATCCTCACTGATAATGGGGCAACTACTGTATTAGCAGTAACTGTCTTTTTCACTGCTCTATCACTTAAGAGTCTTTTAATTCAAGCAACAGGTGGCTCAATGCAAACTGTCTTAAACCATAAGATTTACTATTGCATATTACACAAAGGACAGAAGCCAAGCAGTTACAGCATTGGTTAAACCAATGACTTAGCAATACTATCAAGGACCCAAGTCCTTTCGACCTATTTGAACATCTTCAGCCTCAGATTTATCCTTTCATGATGGAGGAGTGGCTTCAGAATAGTGGCCTCACAAGGCACCACACAAAAGCCTGAGGAGAGAACTTCCCTTCTTTAAATCTCTTTTTTAAGGGTGAGGAAGTCTCTCCCAGAAGCCTTTCTGCATCCTTCCCCTCATATACCACTGGCCAATAAATTTATGACTAACCTACCATGCTAGACACGCATAGCAATAAAGACAAGCATAATCTTTGGTCTTACGTAGTGTTTACTGAGGTCTCCAAGGTGACACCATTCTTCCCCACCAGATTTGGAATAATTTGAGAAAGCAAAGACATGGCACATAGAGTCAAAATATCACCTTTGTAGACTTTAGAGGACAGCTTGGAGGATGTGGCCTTAGGTCTGTTAGTTAACTGTGCTTGTGAATTCATAACCCCTGAAATAGGCAGATTTACCCACCCAGTCACAGTAGCACTTGGCCAGAAAAGCTCCCCAACCTTCTTAAAGGGGCATAATTCCTGGAGTAGCAGAGAGCAGCTAGAAGCAGGGAGAAGGAAGCCAGAGATGAACCTGATCTTCTAAAATTTACCAATCAGTTAAATCTCTTTACCTCCCCTAGGGTAAACTGAGTAGTAGAGTGGAGAGAGACCAGGAGACCAGGAATATGCTTAGGAAAAATCCAAACTAAAACCAGAAGTGGGGAAAAGGTTTCCTCTCCTGAGAGCTTACTTAATTATTATTGAATTTTTCTTCCATTGGAAAGTGGGAATCAGGGAGGTATGTAGACAACAGTGTCTTCTTTTCAGTCTAACTGAGCTTTGGAAAATAATGTTTTAGAAATGTTTTTTAGAAAAATTTCTTTGTTACATAAAGCCATATTTTAACATAATATGAACCAGTATATAAGTAAATTTTGTTTGCGTGAATGTGTGCATGTTACATACAAATTGTTTGATTTTTCAGGCCCTCAGCTCTCTGTTCTCTCACGTTTCACATGTGTGACCTCCACATATGACAGTTGGGGGCCATGATAGATCAAGTGGTTCCCCGGAGCTTCTGGAATAGCAGAATCAGAAGGTATAGCCAAATCATCGTTGAGAAAATTAAGACTTCAGAGTTGGAAAAATTGCATCATTTTAAGGTCCAAGATGTGAGGTGAGATTGTAAATACGACAGGTTACAAGGGTCAAAGCTGAGATAAATAGGACTATTTAGGACACTACTAAAAGGAAGGTTGTGAAGCAAATTAGAACAGAGACTGGATAAATATAAGGATGCCCCTACACTGTGGGTGGCCTGACTCCATACTCTGGACATGATTCTTCTGCAAAGGAGCTTTGCAGGGCTAGATGTCAGCTGTATGCAACCGTGTTCTATGAAACCTTGAGAAGGAGTGGATCATCCTTCCACAATCCCTTGAATTGACTGTTTAAACCAGACATAAGTGTTGATTGGTAGGAAATGGATGGCTTAAATGCTATGCTGTTAAGAGCAAGCTTCTAAACAGATTTCATGACCAAGTTGGAAGCTACTGGATAGCTGTGTGGCCTCAGAAGTTTCTAGGTTACCACTGTTAACATCTTCCTTAGACTCGTCTCTAGGATTGTATGGGAAGGCATTAGAAGATTCTTTCTGTGAGCTTCTCTTCATGCTGAGCACTTGGAAATAAGTTTCACCTATTTTTCACAGTCTTTACATACCACATCAAAAAAGCCACTTACTTAGATGAGTTTGCAAGGAGTGTCCATCACTGCTATCTTAGCGAGTTTGTTAAAATTGTTCATTTGGGTTTAAGTGGTCAGAATATTCCTCTCCCTCCAAATTTTTCTGTTGAAATAACCAGTAAGAATTATCTTTCAGGAATGTTAAGAAATTAAGTTTTTGATTAAGATTACGACTTTCTATAAGGATAGTACAATAAAATAAATTAGTTCTTTAGATCCAGCCTTCCAAAGGGATATATTGTTCAACAATTTAATATCAGAATTGAGGGAGTTAAGTGATCAGAACCTATATGTGCTTCGATTTCTGCAATTTTTAAAATTTTTATTGATGAAAAATTAGAAAAAATTATGGAAGGACTAGCATTTTAATTTTAATTCCTTTTTCATAAATAATGCATTAGATATCCTACCCCACAGGGAAGAATATAATTGAAATACCGAATTCATTTCTTTGAGACAGAAAAAGTAAAAGGTAATGGCATACTCTGACTCCTTAGCTGCTTTTTGGAATCCTTGGGAGACTGATGGGTTAATGTAACAGGATTTTTTGGAGTTAGAAACAAACATCTCCCTCCTGTTATTTCTGTGGCAAAAGCTATTTATTTCCACTGTAGTTTATATTTCTATATCAGCTAAGGTAACAGTATCTTTTTTTTTTCAATTACAGTTGACATTCAATATTATTTTATATTAGTTTCAGGTGTACAGCATAGTAGTTACACATTTTTAGTTTACAAAGTGATCCCACCTATTAGTCTAGCACCCACTTGGCTCTATACACAGTTATTACAATATTACTGACTATATTCCCTATGCTGTACTTCACATCTCCATGACTATTTTGTAATTAACACTTTGTACTTCTTAATCCCTTCACCTCTTTCAACCAGCAACTCCCGCAGCCCCTCTCCCATCTGGCAACCATCAGTTTGTTCTTTGTACCTAGGAGTCTGTTTCTGTATTGTTTGTTTTTCTATATCGTTCCTTAGATTCCATATATAAGAGAGATCATATGGTATATTTTTCTCGGTCTGACTTATTTCACTTAGTATAATGTCTGACTTATTTCACTTAGCATAATATCTTCCAGGTCCATTCATGTAATTGCAATGGTAAGATTTCATTCTTTTGTATGGCTGAGTAATATTCCATTGTATATATGTACCATCTCTTCTTTATCCAATCATCTGTTGATGGGCACTAAGGTCGCTTTCACACTTGGCTGTTGTAAATACTGCTGCAGTGAACATAGGGGTGCATAGATCTTTTTGAATTAGTGTTTTGGGTTTCTTCAGATAAATACCCAGAAGTGGAATTACTAGTTCATAAGGTAGTTCTATGTTTAATTTTTTGAGTAACCTCCAATCTGATTTCCATAGTGGCTGTACCAATTTGCAGTCCCACCAATACTGGACGAGGGTTCCCTTTTCTCCACATCCTCATCAACACTTGTTATTTCTTGACACTTAGATAATAGCCATTCTAACAGGTGTGAGATGCTATCTTATTGTGATTTTGATTTGCATTGATCTCTTTACCTTTTGAGTGTCTTTCTGCTACTGTAAAATAGGGATGATCACAGCACCTACTTTGTGGCGTTGTTGGCAGGGCCAAATGAAATACATGCCTTTAAAGCTCGTGGC
>NW_024340698.1:1681710-1737098 GCF_902729225.1 Pteropus medius | reverse complement strand
ACAACTAAAATAATGGTGTTTGCAGGCCAGAAACTCAACACTGATTAGTGCACATTCTTAAGAAACTTGGAGTGGGGTAGTAGCCTAACACGGGTGGCACAGCGGAAATGGTGCACCCAACCCCACAGGCAATAACGGGGAACATTGCCTGCAGAGAATTTTATTACAAGAACAAAACTGAACAAGAGCTGGTCTTTATATACATTCTCTTCATACGTCAGTATATCTTAATACTGTCAGTGATTAAGTATTCTTCCCCTGAACAAACTCTGTTGTGTGTGTGTGTGGCTGGGGTGTGGGGATGATGCAGTGGTTTTGACATCAAGTGTAGAGGGTTGAGTTAATCACATTCCACGAGTTCATTTTTCAGGACCCTCTCTTGTTTACTCATTTATTCCCCTTTTTCTACCTCCCAGCCCCATTCTTCTTTTGGGCATTCTGATGCATTTGATGCTTATACTTTTCGTGAGCGTTAATACGTAAATGATAGTTTGTGGGCATTTATTTTTAATTTAGGTGTTTGTTAATATTATACATCATCATTTCTCAATGTTTTGCTGTCTCAAGTTTTTAAGATCCATCCATGTTCTTAGGAATATGTCTAGTTTGTTCTTCCCCTGTAAATTAGATTTGTCAGATATATTCTTTATTCTTCGTAAATATTAGAAAGAGGTTTGGATTTTTAATATTTTCACCTACCCCTTAGTACAAGGTTTGATTTACATCTCAATGTTTCTTTTTCTTTGGAGTAACTGTAAATAGTATCATGTGTTTAATTTTGATTTCCACATGTTCTTCATTTGTATATAGGAGTGTGATCAAAATTTTAAAATAAACTTTTTATTTTGATATAGTCGCACGATATCACAACTAGGAAATTGACATCGATACACTCCATCTACCTCATGTGTGTATTTATGAAATTTTATCATGTGTGGAGAATCCTGTGAGGACCACCACACTAAAGATACAGAAGTTTCATCAACACAAAAAACTCTCATGCTGTCTTTTTTATAGCCACACCCACTTCCCTTTCCCCAAGTTCAGAAACCCTAGCAACCACTACTCTTTACCTCTATAACTTTGTCATTTCAAGAATATTATATAAATAGAACCATTTAGTATATAACCTTATATAACCTTTGTTTTCACTCAGAATATGCCTCTGGAGTCTTCTTTAAATGTTTTTATTAATTATAATTGACATTCAGTATTATTTTATACTAGTTTCAGGTGTGCAGTCTAGTACCCACCAGGCACTATACATAGTTATTAAAATATTATTGACTATTTTCCCTATACTTTATTTTACATCCCCGTAACTATTCCGTAACTACCAATTTGTATTTCTTAATCCCTTCACTTTTTTCACCCAGCCCCCAAATCCCCCTCCCATCCAGCAATTGTCAGTTTGTACTCTGTATCTATGAGTCTGTTTCTGTTTGTTTATATTATTATTTAGATTCCACATGTTAAGTGAAATCATATGATCTTTGTCTGATTTATTTCACTTACAACAATATCCTTTGGGTCCATCCATGTTGTTGTAAATGGTAAGATTTCACTCTCTTTTATGGTAGAGCCATATTCTATTGTGTATATGTACCACCTCTTCTTTATCCAATTGTCTCTTCATGGGCACTTAGGTTGCTTCTATATCTTGGCTATTGTACATAATGCTGCAATAAACAAAGAGATGCATATATATTTTTTGAATTAGTGTTTTGGTTTACTTCTTATAAATACCCAGAAGTAGAATTGCTGAGCCATAAAGTACTTTTATTTTTAATTTTTTGAGGAATCTCCACCCTACTTCCATAACGGCTGCCCCAATTTGCAATCCCATCAACAGTGCACGAGGGTTCCCTTTTCTCTACACCCTCGCCAACACTTGCTGTTTTTGGATTTATTGATGATAAGCATTCTGACAGGTATGAGGTGGTATTTCATTATAGTTTTAATTAGCATTTCTCTGATGATTAGCGATGTTGAGCATCTTTTATATGTCTGTTGTACATCTGTATGTCCTCCTTGGAGAAATGTCTATTCAGGTCCTCTGCCTATTTTTTAATTGGATTGTTTGGGTTTTTTTTTTGAGTTGAGTTGTATGAGCTCTTTATAAATTTTGGATATTAATCCTTTATCAGATGTATCATTGGCAACTATCTACTCCCATTTAGTAGGTTGCCTTTTCATTTTGTTGACAGTTTTCTTTGCTGTGTAAATGCTTTTTAGTTTGATGTAGTCCCATTCGTTTATTTTTTTCTTTTGTTTCTCTTCCTCAAGGAGGTATAATATTACAAAGAGCAACGTCAGAGAGTTTACTGCCTATGTTTTCTTCTAGAAGTTTTATGGTTTCAGATCTTACAAAGAAGTCTTTAATCCATTTTAAGTTTATTCTTGCATATGATGTAAGAAGGTGGTCTAGTTTCACTCTTTTTACATATATCTGTCCAGTTTTCCCAACACCATTTATTGAATAGGCTGTCTCTACCCCACTGTATGTTCTTGCCTCCTTTGTCATAGATTAACTGACCATATAGGTTTGGGTTTATTTCTGAGATCTTTATTCATTTCCATTGATCTGTTTTTATGCCAGTACCATACTGTTTTGATTACTATAGCATTGTAGTACAAGTTGGATATTAGGTAACATGATTCCTCCAACTTTGTTATTCTTTCTATTTGAGGTCTTTTAGAGTTCTAAATAAATTTTAGGATAATTTGTTCTAGATCTCTGAAAAATGCCATTGATATTTCGACAGGGATGGCACTGAATCTATAGATTGCTTTAGGGAATATGGACATTTTATGAATATTAATTCTTCCTGTCAAAGACATGATATATGCTTCCATTTATTTATATCTTCCTCAGTATTTTTTCTTCAGTGTCTTATAATTTTCTTAGTAGAGGCCTTTTACCTCCTTGGTTAACTGATTTCTAAGTTTTTTTTGATGCAATTATAAATGGGATTGCTTTCTTAATTTCTCTTTCTGGTAGTTTATTATTGGTATATAAAATGCAGCTGATTTCTCAATATTTATTTTGTAGTTTATTGAATTCATTTGCCAGTTCTAATAGTTTTTTGGTGGAATCTTTCAGGTTCTCTATATCTAGTATTTTGCCATCTGCAAATAACAGTTTTACTTTTTCCTTTCCAATTTAGATGCCTTTTATTTCTGTTTCTTGTCTGATTGCCTTGACTAGGACTTCCAATACTATGTTGAATAACAGGGTGAAAGTGGACATCCTTGTTCCTGATCTTAAGAAAACCAGCTTTAGCTTTTCTGTGCTGAGTATGATGTTAGCTGTGGGTTTCTCATATATGGCCTTTATTATGATGAGGTTTTATGATGTTCCTTCTCTTCCCACTTTGCTGAGTTTTTATCATAAACAGATGCTGATTTTGTCAAATGCTTTTTCTGCATCTATTCATATAACTATATATTTATCCTTCATTTTATTTTTGTGGTGTATCACATTAATTGATTTGTGGATATTGTACCAACCTTGCATCCCAGGAATAAATCCAACTTGATCACGGTGTATGATCTTTATAAAGTATTGCTGAATTTGGTTTGCTAATATTTTGTTGAGGATTTTTACATCTATGTTCATTTTCTTTTTTCTTTTTTTTTTTTTGTAATTACCTTTGTTTGGAATCACTTGTAAAATTAGTTTGGGAGCCTTCCCTCATCTTGATTTTTTGGAATAGTTTGAGGATAGGTGTTAATTCTTCTTTGAATGTTTGGTAAAATTCACCTGTGAAGCCATCCATTCCATGACATTTGTTTGCTGAGGCTTTTTTGATTACTGATTTGATTTTGTTAGTAGTAATCCATTGGTTCAAATTTTCTGTTTCTTCTTAATTCAGTCCTGGAAGATTGTTCGTTTCTACAAATTAATCCATTTCTTCCGGATAGTCCAATTTCTTGACATATACTTTTTGTAGTGTCAGTTGTCACTTCTCTTTCATTTATGATTTTATTTCTTTGAGTCCTTTCTCTTTTTTTCTTGATGAGTCTGGTTAAAGGTTTATCAATTAAAAAATTTTTTTTTTGCAAACCAGCTCTTGGTTTCAGTGATCTTTTGTATTGTATTGTTAGACTCTATTTTGTGTATTCCTACTCTAATCTTTATTATTTCCTTCTTTCTACTCATTTTAAGCTTTGTTTGCTGTTCTTATTTTAGTTCCTTTAACTGTAAGGTTAGATTGTTTGAGATTTTTCTTGTTTCTTGAGGTAGGCCTGAATTGCTTTGAATTTTACTCTCAGTACTGCTCTTACTGTGTGCCATAGATTTTGGGTCATTGTGTTTTCATTTAAATTTCTCTCAAAGTTTATTTTGATGTCTTCTTTGATCTCATTGTTAACCCTTTCATTGTTTAGTAACATGTTAGTTGGCATCCATCTGTTTGTGTGTTTTCCAGCATTTTTCTTGTAATTGGTTTCTAGTTACATACCATTGTGGTTGGAGATGTTTGATGTGATTTCAGTCTTTTGAAATTTATTGAAAATTGTTTTATGGCTTAACATGTGATCCATTTTGGAAAATATTCCACGTGAACTTGAAAAAAATGTATATTCTGCTGCTTTGGGGTGAAATGTTCTAAAAATATCAATTAAATTCATCTGGTGTAGTGTGTCACCTAAGGCTGCTCTTTTTTTGTTGATTTTCTGTCTGGAAAATCTGTCCATTGGTGTCAATGGGGTGTTAAAGTCCTCTACTATGACTATATTACTATTAATCTCGCCTTTGTCAGTCAATATTTGCTTTATATATTTAGATGCTTCTATATTGAGTGCATAAATGTTTACTAGTGTTATAGTCTTTTGTTAGATTGATCCCTTTATCATTATGTAATGTCCTTCTTTGTCTCTTATTATAACCTTTGTTTTCAAGTCTATTTTTTCTGGTATAAGTATTGCTATTCCAGCTTTTTTTGTGTGTTTGTTTCCATTTACATAAAATATCTTTTTCCATCTCATTACTTTCAGTCTGTGTTTGTCTTTCAGTCTGAGGTGGGTCTCTTATAGACAGCATATGTATAAGTCTTGTTTTCTTAACCATTAAGCTACTCTATGTCTTTTGATTCAAGCATTTAGTCCATTTATATGTAAAGTGATTACTGATAAGTACATAGATATTGCCACTTTATGATTCCTATTTATGTTTTTCTTTTGTTTTGTTTTCTCCTTTCTTCTTCTTAAAGAATTCCCTTTAACTTTTCTTGCAATACTGGCTTGGTAGTGTTGAATTCCTTTAGCTTTTTCTCATGGAGCCTTCTTTATCTCTCCTTCAATTTTAAATGATAGTTTTGCTGGGTGGAGTTGTCTTGTTTGTAGGTCCTTTCTTTTCATCACTTTGAATATTTCATGTCAATCCCTTCTGGCCTACAAAGTTTCTGTTAAGAAATCAGCTGATGGTCTTATGGGACCTCCCTTGTAAATAACTAGCTGTCTTTCTCTTGCTGCTTCTAGTGTTCTCTCTTTGTCTTTAACTTTTGGTATTTTAATTATATCTCTCAGTGTGGGCCTCTTTAGGTTCTTCTTATTTGGGACTTTCTGCACTTCCTGGGCTTATATGTCTATTTCTTTCCCTGAGTTAAGGAATTTCTCACTCCTTATTTCTTCAAATATTTTCTCAATTTCTGTTTTCCATTTTCTACTTCTGGTATCTCTTTGATTTGAATATTGTAGTGTTCGATGCGGTCCCAGAGGTCCCTTAAACTATCCTCACTTTTTAAAAAAAATATTTAAAAAAATTTTTTTCAATTAAAGTGGCATACAATATATTAGTTCGGGTATACAAAATAGTAATTAGACATTTGTATAACTTACAAAATATAAATCTAGTACCTATCAGATACCACACGTACTTATTACAATATTATTGACTATACTCTTTATGCTGTACTTTACATCTCCATAACTATTTTGTAACTACACATTTGTACTTTTAATCCCTTGTCCCTTTTCACCCAACCCCCAATCCCCCCATCTGGCAAACATCAAAATGTTCTATTAGTATCTATGAGTTTGTTTCTGTTTTTTTTATTATTATTATTTTGTTCTTTAGATTCCATATATTAAGTGAAATTATATGGCAGTTGTTTTTCTCTGACTACTCCACTCAGCTCAATTAACTTCTAGGTTCAGACATGCTGTTGTAGATGGCAAGATTTCATTATTTTTTATGACTGATTAATATTCCATTGCATAAATGTACCACCTCTTCTTTATCCACTCACCCATTGATGGACACCCAAGTTGCCTCCATATCTCGGCTATTGCAAATAATGCTGTAATGCACATATTGATTCACATATCCCTTCAAAGTAGCGTTTTTGGTTTCTTTGGATAGATACTCAGAAGGAGGATACTGGGTCTTTCTTGTCTCTTGGTATAGCATTTGTTTTAAAGTCTATTTTATCCAATATAAGTATCACTACTCCAGCTTTATTGTTTGCTTGTTTACATCTTCTTAAAACATCTTTTTTCATCCCATTACTTTCAGTCTGTGTCTGTCTTTTGATCTGAAGTGAGTCTCTTGTAGGTAGCATATGTAAGGGTCTTGTTTTCTTATCCATTCAGCCAACCTATGTCTTTTGATTGGAGCACCTAGTCCGTTTACATTTAAAGTAATTGTTGATAGACATGGAGTTATTGCCATTTTATTATTCATATTAAAAAGATTTATTTTTCTTGTTCTTCTTAAATAAGTCCCAGCAACTTTTCCTGTAATACTGGCTTGGTGGGTATAAACTCCTTTAAGTTTTTATTATCTGGGAAGCTCTTTATCTGACCTTTGATTCTAAATGATAGCTTTGCAGGGTAGAATATTCTTGATTGTAGGCATTTATTTTCATCACTTTGAATATTTCCTGCTAATCCCTTCTGGTCTGCAAAGTTTCTGTTGAGAAATCAGCTGACAGTCATATGGGACCTCCCTTGTAAATAAATAGCTGCCTTTCTCTTGCTGCTTTTAAGATTCTCTCGTCTTTAACTTTTGCCTTTTTAATTATGATGGGTCTTGGTGTTGGTCTATTTGAGTACATTTTTTTTGAGACTCTCTGCACTTCTTGGGGTTGTATGTCTATTTCCTTCATCAGGATAGGGAAGTATTTTTGTTATTATTTCTTCAAATAGGTTTTCAATTCCTTGCTCTTCCTCTTCTCCTTCTGGTACCCCTATGCTGAGAATACTGGTACACTCGATATAGTCTCAGAGGCCCCATAAACTCTCCTCAATTTTTTTTTTTATTCTTTTGTTTTTTGGCTGTTCAGATTGGGTATTTTCTGCTCTCCTATCTTCCAAACTGCTGATTTGATCCTCTGTTTCCTATAATCTACTGTTGATTCCATCTAATGTATTCTTTTTATTTTTTAAGTTTATTGGGGGTAACATTGGTTAATACAATTATATAACTTTCAGGTGTACATTATAATTTGACATCTGTATATTCTATTGTGTCTTTACTACCCAAAGTCCAGTTTCCTTCAGCTACCATATATTTGATCCCCTTTACCCACTTCACTCTCCCTCAACCACTGTATAATTGATCCCTTTAAGCCTGTCTACCTCCCCCCTTTTCCCCGACGCCCTACTCTCTGGTAACCACTGGTCTATAGTCCATGTCCATGAGTCTCTGATTGTTTGTCCTGTTCATTTGTTGCTCTTAGGTTTATATCCCATATATAAGTGATATCATGGGATTTTCAGCTTTTTCTGTCTAGCCTATTTTGCTTAGCATGATTATTTCAAGGTCCATCCATGTTGTTGCAAATGGCAGTATTTCATCTCTTCTTATGGCTGAGTAATATTCCATCATATATATGCACCACAGCTTCTTTAGCCAATCATCTATTGTGGGACACTTCAGTTGCTTCCATGTCTTGGCCACTGTGAATAATGCTGCTATGAACATCGGTATGCAAATATCTTTTAGAATACGGGTTTTCAAGTCTTTGGGGTAAATACCCAGTAGAGGAATTGCTGGATCATAGGGTAGTTCAATTCTTAGTTTTTTGAAGAACCCTCATACTGTTTTCCATAATGGCTGTACCAATTTACAGACCCACCAGCAGAGTATGTTTATTATGTTTCATATGTTTATTGGCCACAATATTTATTCTGTGAAGAGTCTGTCAAAGTCATCAGCACGTTTTTCTACTGAGTCAACTAATTTATTCTGGATTATGACTTTTTGTCATTTATTTTTATGTAGTCCAAATTATTAACTTTTTTCTTTATAGATAAAATAGATTTCTCCCATCTTATTTAAGAAATCTTTGTCTACTTCAAGGATACAATGCTGTAAGAGCATCTTTGCCATTTCTTATGAAGCCTTGTCTACCTAATAGGGCTTTAAAAATTAATTTTATACTTTGGCTTGTAAAACAATGCAGTCCTCTAATGAAACAGAATACTTCCAGAGTCCAAGAGAAGTTCATTTAGTGATAATTTAGGACAGGAATTGGTAGACACAAAATAGAACAGTCATGGATATGAGCTGGTGATGTATCAACGGTGTATCTACAACATGACTCCACTAATTCTATACTAAATATAATAGCGATAACTGCTATTATAGGGCCATTAGACCATGTACCACAGTGTCGTGTAATTATTTATGTATTTACTTCCCTCTTTACAGTGTGAGTTTTTCAAAGGCATGGTCCATGTTTCATTCATTTCTCTATTCCCTGCAGTATTAAACTCAGTGGCAGGTCCATCATAGTTTCTCTGTAAATATTTGCTGTTCACTTTGTAGAGGAAAATCAAACTGTATTGAATATTTGTATTGATGTCAAAATTTTCAAACACCAAGCTCTATACTAAGACTGAGTTATTAAAAATTTGTCCCCTCTTCTTTCCCCATGCCTATTTTCTTTTTCTAGTAGATGGAGCTGAAAGTAATAGCAATCATCTCCAAAATTGAAGGCTAGAGGAGAATGAACTTCCAATACCAGGAAAATTGTGGTGTGACCTATGGAACTAGTTTATTTACCAAGTTGGATTCAGTGGGTTGAAATCATGAAATTAATTTATCACAATAGTGACTTTCAAGCCCATTCTGTAAGATCTCCCCTCCTGCTCCACACAGAATCTCAGGCAGTTTCCATAGCTTTTTCGGTCATGTATAGTTTTTAATAAATAATCTTAATTTTAAGTATTAAAAAGCTCAGTCACATAAGAACTTGAGTCTCTTTCAATTAAAAGCTGTGGTCTTCCCTTACAGGTCCTGGCCTAACCTAGACTCAGAAGCACCTAGTAGGGAAGGTGGAGCTCATTTCTTAAATAATTGGGTACCATCACCCCTAGAAGCACTCTTCTATGGAAGCAAGGGCTTGTGTATGCTGTTTTTGTAGGAATGGTGATTAGGATGCAGGTTTAGCTCATGAATAGGAAGAATCAACAGCATTAGAATGTCCATACTACCCAAGGCAACCTATAGATTCAATATAATCTCTATTAAAATACCAATGCCATTTTCACAGAACTAGAACAAATATTCCTAAATTTTACATGGAATCAAAAAAGACCCTGAATAGTCAAAGCAATCTTGAGAAAGAAAAATGAAGTTGGAGGTATCACAATACCTGATATCAAACTATATTATAAGGCTATAATAAATCAAAATGACATGGTACTGGCATAAAAACAGACACATAGATCACTGAAATGGAAATATAGAACCCAGAAATAAATCCACACCTATATGGTCAATTAATCTATAAAAAGGAGGCAAGAATATACAATGAAGTAAAGATAGTCTCTTCAATAAATGGTGTTGGGAAAACTGGGCAGACACATGCAAAAGAATGAAAGTGGATCACTTTCTTACACTATATACAAGAATAAACTCCAAAATGGATTAAAGACTTAAATGTAAGGCTGGAAACCATAAAACTCCTAGAAGAAAACATAAGTAGTAAATCTCAGGACATTTCTCTTAGTAATATTCCTTTGGCTACATCTCCTAGGGCAAAGGAAACCAGAAAAAATAAACAAATGGGACTACATTAAACTAAAAGGGTTCTTTTTTTTTTCGAAACTAAAACGTTTTTGAACAGCAACAGAAACCATCAACAAAACGAAAAGATTACCTATTGAATGGAGAAGATATTCTTCAATGACATACCCAATAAGGAGTAATATCCAAAATGTATAAGGAACATACAAGTTAGCACCAAAAAGGCAAAGAATTCAAATTAAAAAAAAATGGTCAGAGGACCTGAATAGACATTTCTCCAAAGAAGACATACAGATGGCCAACAGACATATGAAAAGTTGCTCAACATCACTAATCATTAGGGAAATGCAAATTAATACTATAATGAGATATCACCTCGCACCTATCAGAATGGCTATCATCAATAAATAAACAACAAGTGTTGGCGAGAATGTGGAGAAAAGGGAACCCTCGTGTACTGTTGGTAGGATTGCAAATTGGTACAGCCACTATGAAAAACAGTGTGGATGTTCCTCAAAACAATAGAACTACCATATGACCCAGTAATCCCATTTCTGGGTATTTATCCAAAGAAATCCAAAACACTAATTTGAAAAGATATATGTATCTCTATGTTCATTGCAATATTATTTATAATAGCCAAGATATGGAAGCAACCTAAGTGTCTATCGACAGATAAATGGATAAAGAAGAAGTGGTTCATATATACAATGGAATATTACTAAAAAAAAAAAAGAATGAAATCTTGCCATCTGCAATAACATGGATGGACCAAGAGGGTATTATGCTAAGTGAAATAAGTCAGAAGGAGGAAGATAAGTACTACATGACTTCACTTATATGTGGAATCTAAAAAAATAAATAAATAAATAAACAAACACAACAGAAACAAACTCAGAGAACGTTTTAATGGTTGCTATCAAAATGGATGAGTAATGGGTGAATGGGGGGGAGGGATAAAGCACTACAAATTGGCAGTTACAAAATAGTCATGGGGATGTAAAATATAGCATATGAAATATAGTCAATAATATTGTAATAACTATGTAGTTGTCAGATGGGTACTAGATTTATTGGGGTGTTCACTTTGTAAGTTATATAAATGTGTAATTACTGTTAGACATCTGAAACTAACATAATATTGTATGGCAACTATAATTGAAACAAAAAAGGCTGCAGTCTTAGCATATCACTAACAGGGGACTTGTATTCTGCCGTCCTTTTCCTATAGAGGATCTAGGCTGGCCTGGCTTTGTATGTATGTGAAGTAGGTGCTGCCTGTACTGTGGGATCTCACCAACTCTGAAAGGCGCTTGTAGAGAGTTAGAATGGCCACAGTTGTCAGGACATGATCTCAGAGTGGTGTCTTGGAGTTGGTGAGGACAAATGGTTAGTTACACTTTAGGGATATATGTCCTAATTGTAGCAGTCTGAAAAGTCTGAAAAACTTTGATATAGTCTAATGAACATGCTTTGTAGTGACGAAGATTTGAATTTAAGCTCTAATGTTGTGCCTTGGGCTAAATCACATGACTTCTCTGAAACCCATGTTCTTCATCTACAACACTGAATTAATAATAGCAACTCTATTAGCCTCACAAGGATGTTTTGAGGACCAAATGTAATGATACATATGAGAATTATAAAGTATAAAATACGAAAGTATTATTATATATTTAAATTTAATTTTAAAGTATTTAAAGTTTAAAGTTTTAGAACTTGCTTTGCACTAAGGATGAGAAAGAAGCCTCTTATTATGTTACACTTTTGATGTTATTTGGGCCAAAATGCAAAAATTCAGATGGTTACATCATTATACAGGCTCTGACCACATTGGAAAACATTCTTTAGGGTAATTTTTCAAGAATGTATAGAAGCTGCAAGTGGCAACCAGTGGCATGACTGGCAGCTCATAAGACCCTGCATTATTTTAAAAAGTTACTTGTTTGGAACAATGCTCCAGGAAATCTAATTTGAGATAATTTAAATGTCAGAAAATTAAGAAGATCATATGATTAACTATAGTATACAGATATTAAAAGCTGCAGGGATGGAGGACAAGAATATTATTCTCATTTTGATTAAGGATTGCTACACAGTTCATTTTTCTGGTGTGGCAGATATTAAAAGCTATGCCTTTTATTATAATTTCTGAAAACTCAATAGTGGGTTTGGAAATGTAAAGAGAAGGGAGAATGACACATTTTGATATACTTAAGATCTTTGAGAAATAGTCACTGAAAAGTAAGTTGTGAAAGGTGTTATAAAACTCTCGAGATTTGCAGCTATGGCTTCTGTTTCAAGATCCCCTTGCGGCCATATTAAATTAATGTTTAAAACTTTTACCGAATGATTATTATATCCTGGGCAACAGATATGGAGGAAAAATCCTCAAAGAATGAGGCATGATTCTTTTCAGGTGTCTCAATCTAGGGCAAATGGTCTGGAACTTTATTTAGTAAGCCTAAGAATCACCTGGAGAGCTTGTAAAAATGCAGGTATTCAGCACTCAACTTTAGAGCTTCTGATCCCATAGGGCTGAGGTAGAGCTCTAGAATCTGAATTGCTACCAGGAACTCTTGTGATCCACAGTCTAAAAACACTGGTCTGGAGAAGGCAGAAAATATATATAAAGAACTGTGGCAAAAGTAGAGTTAGAGTCCAGCGGGAGTATATAGTGCGTGGGGAGATGACTTGTGACTGGTGAAATCTAGGGAAGTCTGCAAAAGGAAATATGGTTTGAGCTGAACAATGAGGAATAAGCAAGGCTATTGCTTCAGGTGGATTTTCTGAGGTAGGGGTAGGGAAAATCAGAGAAGAGTGGAAGGAAGCATTCTCGTTGCAGGGCTGGCAAACAAAAAGACACCTATGTAAAAGCACTTGAGGAATGGCAGATAGTCTGATATAGCTGGATTGTAAAATGCCTGTAGGATTGTAGTGGGATATATGATTTAAAAAAAAGGGCAGAGTATAGACTGTGGAGTTCTTTGAAGGAGTGCAACTTCATTTTACAGACTTTGAGGTCTTTTAAGAGGAGCATGGCATAATTACCTTTGCTTTCACTAGTAACTCATTAATTCCTCACAACATCACTTTAAGATTTGTAGTAAAATCTCAATTTTACATCTGAAGAAATTGAGGCTCAGAGAGATGAAGTCCCTTATTTAAGGTCTTGTAGCCAGTACCTGGCAGAGTCAGAATTTAAATTCAAGTTCCAATCATAGTTGTTAGGTGGTTCTTTCAGTGGTAGAGGTATCAGGCAAGGTCCATGCCGCTCACTACGATGGGGAACACATCTGTTATTCATCATGCAGTAAAAGGTCCTTGTGCACAATGTCAGGCATTCATTTTATTTTATAAAATTCTTTTTTTTCATCATATGTTAGATTGCATATTTAAAATTTAAATCGTATAACAGATCCTGAAAAGAACAACAGGAGTCCCTTACCCTCACCTCATATTCCTGTCCCGTTCTCCAGGGGCAACCACTTGTATCTCTTTCAGCTTTTAACCTGTCCTGGCATGTATTTCTATATTTCTTAATAATATGCTTCTACAACTATTTCTTATTTTTTACATTTTAGACATTATCCATTAAGTTGCAACTATGGAAAACAGATTTATTTTTCTTATGATCCCCTAAACCTACGCTCCATTCTTTTAATAGTTATACTATAATTTTAAAATCAATAGTATCTTGCAAACATGAATTTGATTACGTAAACATCGTACAGAGCCGAGCCATGTAGTGTATTGTGACTATTAAAAATTGTACAACTTTACTTTTCAGAGAGTTAATAATGCTCTTGTTTGCTGCTTCCTTATATACTGCTCCCTAAATTTTCCCTAGACTCTCTACAAGACGGCTAAAACCCCTTGTCATAATGAAATGTATCAGGTGTTGTTTCAGCCCACTTTTCTCCCTACCTTTTCATGTCTGGCATACAGTCTCATTTCTATCTGGACTGGTTATTCTCTAATCACAACTGCCATCCTGGGGGCTTTCCATCACCATGGCAATGGGGTAATTTTCTTCACCTATTTCTTGTGTTGATTCCTTGTTTCCTGGACCCCACCTCTTATTCATTCTTCGTTTACTTCTTTGCTTTGGTGTAGTCCATATTTAAATAACTTACTAGGAAAGAGTGACGTTGTGATTTATACAAAACAAATATGTGTTTGGTCTTCCTCCCTGTTTCTGGCCAAGTTCCTAAACCCTTTGAAATTCCCTAACTGATGAGAGCAACAAAGGTGTCTTTTGTCATGTTAATGAGCGACTTTCTGAAAGCCCCTAGGTAACCTGAGGGGGGGCTGGTTGCTAGAGGAAACAAGCCTGTAAATAGAAGGTTGGAACTTTCGGTCCCATTCTCTGACCTCTGGGGAGGGAAGAGAGGCTGGAGAAAGGAGTTCAATCCCCAAAGGTCAATGATTTTATCAATCATGCATATGTAATGACGTCTCCATAAAAATCCAAAAGGATGGGGTTCAGAGAACTTCTGGGTTGGTGAACGGGGAGCGTGGCACGTTCAGAGAGTATGGAAGCCCCGTGCCCTTTCCCCATACCTTGCCCTATGTATCTCTTCATCTAGCTGTTGATTCATATCCTCTTTGTAATAAACTGTCAATCTAATAAGTAAAATGTTTCTCTGAGTTCTGTTAATGCTCTAGCAAATTAATCAAACCAAAGGAGGGAGTCATTGGAACCTCTGATCTATAGCTGTTCAGTCAGAAGCAAAGGTGACAACCTGGACTTGCAATTGGCATGTGAAGTAGGGAGCAGTCTTGTAGGTCTGAACACTTAACCTGTGAGATCTGATACTATCTCTGGGTAGTGTCAGAATTGAGTTGGATTGTAAGATAGCCAGATGGTGTTGGAGAATTGCTCGGTGTCAGGAAAACCCACACACCTGGTGTTGAAAGTTTTGTGAGTAGGGTAGTAGTGTGAGAGTAAAGAAGACACATAGGAGGGAAAAGAATCCAACGTAAGGATTCATGGGGGATAACTTTTTCTGACACTTTGCATCTCTGAAAAAGTTTTTATTATGATTTAACACTTGATATGATAATTTGTATTAGACACTCAGTGAGTCCTCTTAATATGGAAACATCCTCTTCTGTTTGGGGAAGTTTTCTTGTATTATTTGTTTGATTTCCTAAACCTTTGTTTTTTCCCCTTGCTCCCTATTTCTAAAATTTCTATTATGTGGGTGTGGGTTCCCGTCAATTGATTTTTAAATTTTTCTAACATTTATTCACTTTATACTGTCTCTTTGTCTTTAGTTCTAATTTGGGGAAATATTCTCAACTTTATCTTCGACCACCTCCAATGGATTTTACAATTTGACTAGTAGCCTTTAAATTTCCAAGAGCTCTTTTTTATTCTTTAGTCATTGTTGTTTTACTTTTTTTAAAAAAAATTCTGTATTCAGTATTTTCATAGATTCATTATTTCTAATCTTTCAAGCTATTAATTATAAATATTTTGAAATTTTTCTACTTTCAGGATTGTCTAGTTCCACTGAGTTGTTTATTTTGGTCTTTTCTTTCGTGTTGGAACTTTCTTTAGATTTGCTCTCCATTGTATTTAATGACTACACACACACAAAACTGATAAGCTCTTTGTTTAGGAGTGGTGTTTTTGACTGATAGTTTTCATTGTAGGGCTATTATTAAGGAACCAGCTTTCAGTATCTGTAGTTCCAGAGATAAATGCTCCATTCTTCCTGAGTAATATAAATTTGGCTAAACAGCAGTCTGGTAATGTAAGGAAGAGGTATGAGAACTAAATGTTCAATCAAACTATATTCAGAGCCTACAATATGCTGCTGCTAGACCACAGTAAACCTACGGAACAAAGAAAGATTCCTGCTGGGATTACTAACAAATCATTTATCCTTACCTTGAAGGGAAAACAGAGTTTTTAAGTCATACACTTCATTCCCTATGCCCAAACCATGGAGAACCTATGGAACAAAGGCTAGATGCTTTTTATGCTATATGCTCTTATCTTTCACACTGTATACCCATATCATCAAAGGAAAACAGGTAAACAAAGTCTTTAAACTGTAATTCATAGAAGCTAAGAATGATATGAAACTGAATTCCCAAATACTTGAGGTCTTCGGTCTCTGTTTTCCTGTTGGTCTTTGTCTGTCTTCGTCTATCCGTCTTTCTGTCTTTTCTTCTCTTGGTCTTTTATCTCTGTCTCTCTGTCCCTCTTGGCTCTCTCACTCTTTGTCTCTGAGAGGAGACAATGCTCTATCTATGGAATGTTATCCCTTCTCTAATAAACTTTCCTTTTGACTCTAACTCTGATGTGCACTTGAATTCTTTCCTGTGCTCAGTCAAGAACCCTCTCTCTCAATGCAGGATTTGAATCTTCACTCAGCGTTGGGAGGGATTCACCCTGTCCTGAATCACTTGGGAGCCAAGCAGGTAAAGGGGACTCTTGGAGCTCCTTGCCATTCAAGATTTATACTTTCACTTAAGTCCTAGGTTTTCAGGCGTGGTGCCCCTGAATTTTTAAATTTCTCCATAGTATAAATATAAACTTTGCTTCTATCCACGCAGGGAAGAGAGAGCCTGAATTTTCAAGGAGGGAGAGAGGATCTGCGAGTGTATGTGCTTCTTATGCTATAGACTCTATCATCCATCTAGAATAAAATGATGAGTAAAGGACAAATGTAGTCTTTGCCTTTGTGGAACATATATAAAAAGAGACCCTAAATAATGGCAAAAAGTAATGTAAAATTGTAACTGAGAAAAGTACTAAGAAGGCAAAGTGAAAGGTAAAAATAAAAATAATAACAGCAATAATAACCGTAATAGCTAATAGCTCTTATTCCTATACTGTAGGGGTACAGACTGAGAAATTTGACCCAGGGAGGGAGTTCTGAAGTTTTGGCTGAGATCTGAAAGGAGAGAAAGAGTTGATTAGGGGACAGTGAGGCAGAAGCATAGATAGCCTGAAGAGGGAAAAACTTGTGGCAAATACCTGTGGTGGAAAGCAGCCTAGAGAAGCCTGGAAGAAGGCCAAGTGTGACTGGAGTGGAGCGAGAGTGAAGCTACAGATAGCTGTGATTACAATTAATATTCATTAATTAAAACTCTAAATTTAAAATCAAATTTTTCTTTAAGCCTTTAAGTTCAACATAAAGCATTATGATTCTATTCATAAATCCAGTTTTTTTGCACAAAATAAAAAAAATACTTTCACTTGTTCTTTGATGGACTTTTAATAGACTTTCCCTTAAATTTTACTCTAAACACATTTAGAAATTTAATAAAATCGATTCCTGTAAACATTTCAAATGCTTGACAGGGTAATCTTACATAACTAACAAGCTAAATGTTTCTAAGCCTTACAGCAATGCTTATAAATGTAACCAAAATTATAGTGGTAATAAATCACATTCAGATAAACATTCAAATACACATAACAAAATTATCTTGCTCCTTTCAGTAGTTTAATAATAACTGAACACTTAAAGTTAAAGATATAATTTTAGGATCTCTAATAGGTTGATTCTTATTAAATGTTTCAAATCCTTTAAGTTATAAACACAGGTTATCATGATAATAACAAAATGTATCCTAAAATCAAAACAGTTGTTTATTGAGCATTTGATTTGCTTTGAAATTTATATACTTATTTCTATATCTTATAGACTGTTTGGGTTGGCAGATTTAGCTAATAAAATAGGATGCCTATTAAGTTTGAATTTCAGATGAACAACTAATAACTTTTTAGAAACTAAAATTTAATGTAACTGGGCATCCCGTATTTTTCTGGCAATCCTACTAGGTTTGCAAAATCACTTACACAACTAGGAAAGCAGAGTTACCATCTCTGATGTGCTGCAGTTACTTGGTCACAGATTGTGGCCATAATATTGTTATAGGGTCAAAGATTTGTGACCATAATATGGTTACAGATTAGGGATCTAGTCAGAAATTAGAGAACTGGGTGCTACTTAATGGATGATTCTACCCAAGTCACAGTTTAACATGCTGAGCTATTTCAAATTACCTGAATTCAACCTGCTATGTCAATGGTGACCCCAAGCCCATGCATTTTAACTGGGATATAGTTTTGCAGTCCTGGAAATCACAGGTTCTTTGGCTTAGATTTTACTGTTACCTCACTTGTATTGTGACTGATTTAAACTTTTTATTTCATTTGAGTGGTTAGAATTGTATGATTTGGAGTGATAGAATTCTGTACTACCCAGCCACCTCCTGTCCCAAATATGACCACAGGAGACCTTAGAAGTCACTGGAACAATTTAGCTTTTTCCCCCTAAGAGGAATGGGGAGCCATTGAAGAGTTTAGGCAATATCATGACATGACCAAATTTTTTTTTAATCACACTGGTTGCTGTATGTAGAATAAAAAGGAGTTTGAAGTGAGTGACAGAGACCACTTAGGAGGCTTTTGCAGTAGAGGAGCTGAGAGATGATGATGAATTTGGTTGATTCTGATGGAGAAATATGACAAATTTGAGCTATTCTATAGGCAGAATCAATAGAGCATGTGTAATGGATTATATATAAACAGTAAGAGAAAGAGAGGTATCAAGCACGACTCTCAGATGTTTGGTATGAGTGACTAGATGGATATTGACACCATTCATCTAGATAAGAAACAGAAGAGGGAAAGAGAAATTTGTTTTAAATTTTTGTTTGTTTTGCTCTGTTTTGTTTTTGGCAAGGGAGGGGAGAAACAATGAGCTCAGTCTGAGTATCCTGAATTGAAGAAACATATGGGCACATTAGTGGAGATGGTCAGCAAACATCTGGAAATGCATTTCTAGATCATCCTTTGGTTTCCAACTATGGTTATAGAATCCGGACCTTCCTGCAGCAACATAATCACAAGTTGTTTTTTTAAAGGCTTTCTACCTTGGCCATGTTTCACAAAAGAAACCTGTAATGTGCAATATGTCCAAAATAAATTTCAACATTAGAGCTTCTGTTCTGACCTTGGGCATTGGTTGGTGATGGCATTTTTAAAATGTCATTTTAATTGATAGATTCAAGGTTATAACCCTATTTTAAGAATGATGTATATTTATTCGAACCAATATTCAGAAGAATATTGGTTTACTTGACTTAATTTAGTCTTGAATTTTGAGCCTTGTTACTCTTTTTAACGATGCTAAGCTATTTAGAAGTAGGTAAGTAAATCTTTAAGCTTGGATGGCCTGTTTATAATCAATTGACTCCTACCTTCAGGAGATGGGAAATTAATGAACTCTATCCTTTCTGTGACAGCAGATTTTACACAGTTCTTTTCAAGTTGTTGTGAAGAATTCTTGTTACTTTCTTCAATTAGCCAGGAATCTTGATGATGTTTTTAACTTAGGGAACCCCTGCTCTTCAAGACATGGGTTTGTGGTTTGTGTACTTGCTGGTATGCAGTAGCTTGAAGCAACATTTTGGTCTGTTACTTACTTTGTTTTCCAAGCCCAAACATCATTCATTCTTATTCAGAATAAGTAGTTGGAGCTGTTTATGGCATTTATATTATTTATTCTTTTATTTATTTATTGTGTAGGATATTTTAGGATATTTGCAAGGATAGAGTCCTAAAAATAGCTTGTCTCTAAAATGAACTTTTATAATATGATCCTAATTATTTTGATTTTTATTCAGCTGTGGGAAACCACTCATCTGTTCTATTCAAACTCTTTTTCTGATTACTGAAAACGAGACTATAATTATTATTTATTAACTACCACCAGTACTTTTTCTGGGATACAGAGTATTGCTATTTCTATACAATGCGACTTTTGACTAATTAATTAGAATGTATGCCCATACTATCAAGAATGTTTAGCACTATATTTGGAAAGAGAACAAGAACACTTTTAGACTTCTTCCTTGTAAATTCTTTGCAGGCCTGGTTCCTTAGCTAGTCTGGGCCTTAACAAATCATCTTGATAGTATACCATTCACTGATAATAGATGATGAATAACTCTAAGTATTCAGTGTCTTGTAACCTGAACTTTTCTTCTGAAATGATGAGTCATTAGCAGAAAATGAAAGATAAACCATTATATCATTAAACAGTTAATCAAATTAGTTGAGATGTAGTTTTCAGGAACCAGGAGAGTATAGCAAGGAACCTTTCCAACCTTGTGATTAGTTTTTGGAGTGCATTGTTAGCTAGAGCAGGATAGAGGGAAGACAATTTCAATCAAAGTTCAATGAGATACAATGAATCAAGCCAGGGGGTCAGGATCAGACAGAAGAAAAATGAAAAAATCAGGCCTTAAGAATAACAATCGGGAGGCTAAAATCCAGAGGGAGAGACAACATGTGAGATTCCGGTAATAATCAGAGAGGTCTCAAGAAGAGGGGGAGTAGGTCCAAGTGAGTCTGTAATACTATAAGAGACCATTTTGACTGGGATCAGCATCTATCAATCTACAACCTAGGCTTAAATCTTCCCTTTACACTTGGCCATAGGAAAAGCCCCAAGAGATCATAGGTGCATGTTGAGGGAAACACAGCAGTATGATAGGAGGCAGATTATGATGGTTACCACTCTGCTCTTGCAATTTACTTGTGCCTTCTGTGGTGGTAAGTTAAATTTGACAGCTGGCCATTAGAGGCTCATTAGGCAATTAAGTCAAAAATTAGGTTGTGGTTTTTCCTGCATGACTGACATTATATAGGAGAATAAGAGTGCTGCAACATGGTGGAACAGAGAGTTTATGAAGGGAGCCTGGGGGAATCGCCTGGGTTGTCCTGTTGTTCTGCAATGCCCAGGAGTAAAGCATAATGGCCCATTACTGAAAGTATACAAGCAGGGGAACTTAGAGCTCAGAACCTTCAAAAATGAAAATTAGATCATATCAACCAGGCACACATCCTAAATAACAAACACATAGCTGACTACCGGGGGCATTGATAGGTAACAGGAAAAAAATGGCATTTATAAAGCCTTAAGAATTATATATTTTATGCATATTTAATGCAAACAATATTGAACATGAAATGTTTAAATAGTAATATCCCAAACTAGTTTGCCTTGGTTGGTGGTAAACTATATTTCATTGTGTTACCCAGATAGTATCAGAGTAGTTTACAAAAGGAAAACCTTTTAAATTTGGATTTCAAGTAGGAAGAGACTTCCATCCAAAGTGAATAGAAACTCCTGTCTCCTTCCTGGCCTCTCCAACTCTTGCCACTGTGTTCAGGACCATGTGGTGTGTCGGGGAAAAGAATACAGTCATCCAAAAGTCCACGAGTGCAGAATGCTTAGGTTAAGGGAATACAGTTTTTCTCATCCCTTAATCCCCACTCTCTATCCCTCTCCTGAGGTCTTTTGTTCTTGTTCCCATGGTCTATAATAAGGTTAGCATGTGTCTTGAATCTCTCCTGTATATGCTGATGGCTGACGTCACTAATCAATTATGGCATATTTTCCCCATTGAGCTAGACTGGCTATTCACTCCTCAACATGGTGGTTACTATAACTTGTGAAGTAAGTCAGACAGAGGAAGACAAATACCATATGATTTCACTTACATGTAAAATCTAAATGAATGAATGAATAATGAATGAATGAACAAAATAAACGGAAGCAAACTCATAGATACAGAGAACAAACTGATGGTTGCGTGATGGGAAGGGGGTTGGGGGAATGAGCGAAAAAAGTGAAGGGATTAAGAAATACAAATGGCCAGTTATAAAAATAGTCACACGGATGTAAAGTACAGCATAAAGAATATAATCAATAATATTTAATAACTATATATGGTGTCAGATGGGTACCAGATTTATTGGGCTGATCACTTCATAAGATATATAAATGTCTAGTCACTATGTTGTACACCTGAAACTAATATTGTATGTCAACTGATTGAAAAATAAATTTAAAAAAATTGTTTGAGTTGGAACTTTAGATGAAACCTATCTGATATCTTCAGTCTATAGTATCAGGAAAAATAATTAGAAGCAACTATAGGAAAGCCTAGTTGCCAGTTCACTCATAGTATGCTGACAGCAAAAGTATAAGTGTAGACAACGTGTCTATATATTCTAATACTAAGAGGCAAAAAACACATGCAGAGTGAGGGCAGTAGAGCAGAGGGCAAAATAATCCATTAACTAAATAAGGACAGTGTTTTTTTCTAGTTTACCCAGTACCAGGAAGATCTGCTTAATAAGTACCCATAATGTTAAATAAATAGGTTATTATCCCATTTGATAACAGTGACCAATTAAGAAGTACTAGGAAATGAAATTATATGGCCACTCATTACCCAGATAAAAGGTAGAATGATTAAAATAAAACATACTACAGCATGCTTAGAGAGTACTTCAGTTGCACTATGGGATTATAATACTAATAATCAATAATAAAAAATACACTATTAAGAATACCAGAAGCTAGAAAAAAGAAACTAGACAAACTCAACAACTTCCTTTAATGTTAGCCCTAAGTAAACTTCATTTTCCCATTACTGAGCTACAGGAACCATGCTACTAACCGTCAGCATCAATGGAATCAAGGCTCTTCGGACCCAGTTTTCTTTTCCAGCTCCACCACTCACTAGCCCCATACTTTCTGAAAGCACACTAAGGAGAAAGTTCTCTCTACTGCTCACATCTGATAGGAACCAAGAGGTGAAGTTTCCTATACTATTTACATTCAGTGGACACTTTTATCTCAGCAATGCTGCAAAGGGCGAATATAGTGTTTAAAAGAAAGCAGAACCCTTAACTTCAAAACTATCCCATTGGAAAACCGCTTACCAATGTAAACTATGCAGCAGGCAAATAAATTATTTTTGAAACTCCTTCCTGAGAACCTCTTCATAGCATGTCTATAAGCCAAAGAATGAAACATAGTCTTATAATTTTTAACCTAAAATGATAACATTCAGTTTATTCACTTTCTCTTTTGACTATCCTTGGCTCTGAGAGACTTTTGGTAGTTTCCAAAAGGTAAATTCATCCTTAAGAACCAAAGAAGCTCGGACTATGTCCCTAGTATTTGAAGACAATCCTAATGAAGATCCCTCCAAATATTTTGTGCAATTGTTGCTTCCCAATGTAAGAAATGCATATTTATTTATCCACTTAATCATTCAACAGATGTATACTGATTTCGACTCTCTGAGTAGATTCCATTTAGATTCAGGAGTTAACCAAAAAAAAAGCAAAGACTTCTGCCCCTTGTAGCTTATAGACAAGTAAGGGAAGACAGACAATAGGCAATAAACATAATTAATAAATAATATGTAGTATGTCAGAAGGTGATAAGTGCTACAAACGATACAAAAGGTAAAGAGGGGCAAGGGGAATGGGAGCTATAGAAATTGGGATGGAAAGTTGTGGTAATGAAAAGATGACATTTGAGCTAAGATTTAAAGTAGTTAGTATGACTTTTGAATATCTGGGGTAACTGCTGTAGGCAGGGAAGAAAAAGTAAAGAACATGCCTGATATCGTGAAAGAACAACAAAATCAAACGAGGATGAAATGGAGTGAACAAAGGGGAGAGGAAAAGGAGATGAGGGCAGAGTAGTAATAGGGAGGGCCCAATTACACAAAGTTATGTAAGTCTGGCTTTTATTCTGAGTAATGTGGGGAGCCATTGCAGAAGTTTGAGCAAAGGTGCTACCTGACCTGATTTGTGTTTAAAAAAATCACCCCAGTAGTTCCACTTCTGGTATGTTCAAGTAGTTCCTACTGAACCTGGTCCTCCTTAACAACTATAAACTCTGGAATAAATGAAAGGCCAACAGGGAAGTGAACAAAAGCAGGGGAAGGGGGATGAGGAGCAGTTAACACTTGGAAGAAACCATGGGTGAGATTCACATTTTCAGGTTTCAGCCTGGAAGCAGGCTAAAGGCAGCATCATAAAGTGGCTAAAACTTTTATTGGAAACCTGCAGTCTTTTCAGCCTAAAGATTGAGAGCACAGAATCACAGCCTTTGCATCTCTGACTGACCACTGAATCACATATGTGCAGGGCAGACTCAAAGATGCTCAGTTAAAGATTTTTAAAAAAAGAAAAAAATAAATAAATGAGACTTGAACTGTAGCTCAAGAGACAGACTTGGTGGACAATCAAGAGGAACACATACTTATGAATGAGAGGGAAGTCCTTATTAAAGAGGGAACATCAATACTGGAATGTAAAGGGTAAGAAGGAGCAAGCCATGTGAAGGCTGAAGGGGATGGGGAGAGGAGAAACAGGATTTGGAAACACCATAGCCAGAAACTCAAAGGCAGGTAAGAGCCTGGTGTTTTCCAGGAAATGAAAGGAGGCCCAATGTGAAATATTTTGATGAGGGAGACAGCAAATTTCCAGTAAAACAATAAATGCTCTAAATGTTTATTATATACTATCTCTATAAAGAGATAAAAAACATTAAAGTTGATCTCTACCCTTAATGTGGTTATAATCATATTGGTGAAACAAAACTGCTAACGTCAATGAAACAACTGAACTTCAACTCTAGACAGCATGTAGCTGGCCAATGCTGTCAGTTTTCAAATCACATTTGCAACGATCATTTTATTTGAGGTTCACAATAGCCCTGTGAGGTAGAATTATAGCTACTATGCTTATTTAACCTGATATTCTCTCTCTTCCTTCTGATGATAAGGCATGGGCCACACCTCTTCTCCTACCACTGTACACCTAGCAGCAGGCACCAGGCACCAGGCACACAGCTCTGAGTTCAGAGAAAGTAAATCTTTGTTAAATGTTTTACACATTGAAAACTCAAGGCTGTGAAGAAAAAGAAATTACATGCTCAAGGGAACATAGTGTGTCCATGACAGAATCAGCCAGAATTCATGGCTCATCTCTCAGGCCAGTATTATAATGTGGCCAGCGATTTTCAAATCTCCCTCCTTTCTTCCTCTCTCCCTTTCTTTCCTCCCCTCTTCTCCTTTTAACCCTCCTTTACTTCTTTTTTTCTTCCTTCCTTCAAGTAGCAGAACTCTTTGTTTTCAAACACAATTTTATTCACCTAGATATAGAAAACAGACAAAAAGTTCAGTTATAATTGCGCTATAAGTATTTTATAATTTCAGTGCCATAGGATTTATTATGTCAGCCACTGAGAATGATGAAATTTGTTTTGATGAACATAGAAATTAGACATCAGGCATCTGGATGACAGTGGCAGTCGTATGAGTTTCACTGTGCAATTTGTTAATAAATTTTGTTTTGAATGCCCAGTATTGAGATAATCCAGATGAATCCTAAGAAATTTAGTAGTTGTAATTGGTAACACGTGTTACATAGTATGCCAGAAATCTTGGGATACTTAAACTTTACTGATCCCGAAACATAAAAGAGGACTAGGAGAGGACATATTTACCTTAAATTTGAATCACTAACAACATCTAACTGTTAACTCCCATGCCATATCGTTAATATAAAAGTATGACAAGAAGCTCCTACAGAAAGACTTCTGCAATATTTTTATAGTATGATAATATTCTTATAATGCAACATATAATATGTACATTGGTAGTTGTACAACAATTATGTGGAAATTGAGAACAAGCATTGATAATGTGACTGTGCCTTATCTTGTATTTCACTGGGCCCAGTATGTGTGTTCTATGATCCTTTTCTCATTTGTACAATTTTGTGTGAGTGACCTGCACTGGCCTGAAATAAAACAGCGAATGAAAGCCTGCAACTTCTCCAATCAATAATATATGCCCAAAAAGTTCAAATCTATATTAGCTCTGACAGGAAGAGCTATATTCTGAGATCTGTCCCCAAACCTGTTCTGTACTGTATAAGGAAATACATTTATGGCTTTCAATATATGCAAACACGGTGCATTTGAGTGAGAATAGTATGTTTACTATAGTCTAACAAAGAATTTAGAGTGCTTTTCTAAAACTAAATTCAATCTAAAATATTTGTACTCTTGAAGCACTTCAAAGCAGCCCAAGAGTTCTGCAGAACTCTGTAATCCAAGCCTTATAGCACTGTTTCACTCTAAACTATTTCAAACTTAGATAGGCTGACTTTATGGTGAGATAGGCAGGTATGGTCTGGCTAGCCCTACCAATGAAGCATTATGGAAATTTTCCTGCAGTGTTCAAAACCTGGGTATGCATTTTGCCAACTGTCTCAGGCACAGCCCCTAGAAACAAAGCAATAGCCTTTTGCTCTCCATTTTAAATGTAATTGCTCCGTTTATCAAAATTTAGTTGGGGAACTGAAGGCATGTTTGAATTTTTATAGTGTTGTTACTGTTTTTTTCCCTTTCCAGTTAGCTTATCATCAGTCTGTAAAAAGAGATTCTGGAATTTCAAGAGTCAAAAGCTTTGTGATCAAATTAGGTCAGTTAGTTTCATTAACCTGATATTACATAAATAATTTCTCAGAAAGATCTGTCACTAATGCCTTTTAGTTTTTATATTAATATCTTTAATGAAATAAAGTTGTTTTTATTGTTGGAAAATGTACAAGTTCAGGTTCACAAGAAAAGGGAGTCAAACTTATTTTGTGGAGAAGGGTAAATGTGTGAGATGAACAGACAGACAGAAAAGAGAGTTGAACTAGAATTAGGTGGTTTGCCTTTTCCTGCCTTAACAGACCTGAGGTACAATATTTCTCTTAGTAATGATAGTTCACAATGCAGTGATTCTCAGAGTCAGTGTGGGAATGGGGTCTTATATAATTCTGAAGGGCTTTGTATGCGCAGCTCAAAAAGATGCCCAGTGCCCCACCCTGGGAATTTTTTTTTAATTTTTAAAAATTTCAATTACAGTTACATTCAATATTACATTATTTTCAGGTGTACAGCATAGTGGTTAGACATTTATATAACTGACAAGGTGATCCTCCCTGAGGAATTTTAATATGAACGCTCTCTCAAAGCTTCTAAGCCTATTGAAATCATACCTAGCTTTCTGTAGTGCTAACATAAAGATTTCTCTGACCTTTTTTATTCTTATTCGTTAACCATTCACCCCTTCTCTGAATTTCTACAGATGTTATAGAAGCCATTTCATTTAACCTAGCTTAATGAGTAGACTAAATTGTATGTCTAAAGAAAGTGTACTTTATTAGGAGTTAGAAGGCATGACTTTTGGTTTGTGCCCATGTACCCACACTGGACAAGTAACTTACTTATTCTAGTTCCCATCTGTTAAATGAGCATAGTAGTGTTAATTCTACCTGCTTCATAGGGGTATTGCAAGCATCAAATAAGATGATTCTTGCAAATGTATTTTAGAAACTCAAAGCATTGACAAACTACATGCTGTCTAGTGTTGAAATTTAGTTGTTTCACTGATGTTAGCAGTTTCCCCAATATGATTATAAACACCTTGAAGGTAGAGATCAACTTGAATGTTTTTTTATCTCCTTATAGTGCTGCATATATGAGAAATATTTAGAGCACTTATTGTTTTTACTATTATCATTTACATTTTTATAGTGCTTTATAGTTGCCAAAGCATTTTCATATACATCACATCCATAGTATACCTCCATTTTTATATGTCAGAAGATTGAGACTTCGAGAGACACGGTGACTTTCCCAAGGCCACACAATAGGGTTGTTGAAACTATCACACAGGTCTGCAGATTTGCAGTATATGGCTCATTTCAGTGGGTGATTAAACCTATTGTAATCTGAGTATTACTGAAGAGGTCCTTTATTCTAGGTAGTTCATGCAGTTCTGCTTATAGAAGGAATTTGACTTTGTAAACCATGTAAGTCTTTTGGGAGTGACATTTACTGATTCTCTACAGCTGGCTGCACCTGTGCTGTTGACAGCTTTATTTTCTCTTTCATTATAACAGCAACGATAGTTAGCATATGGCACATACCCAAAGTGATGTGTGGTCTGGGGCTTCTTCATTTCAATGCAGCCAATTTTTGAGATTGTGAATTTTCCAAGGCCTCTGTTGGGCTGTTCTTTTCCTTTTCTGATACTTCCCACTTTCTGTACATGTCACTGTGAACTAGAATTTCCATTAGAAGTTAACCAAGTAAGGATGAGAGTGAATGATCAATTTCAGTCCTAAAATGTGCCATTTTTCTACCACCCTGCATAAAATCTTTTAGAGAAGAGGTTGAAGTTATTGGACAAGAATGCATTTTAAAATTATCTGGGTATTTTTTCCATCCATATTCTCCTTGTCCTAATTTAGTACTGACTGTGCCATCCAAATTAATCCCAAACAAAAGTAAATAGTCAATGAAAAACACTATATCCTAATTATTATAATTAAAATCTAAATTTAAGTCAAAACGTGCTCCTTAAATCACCCTAGAGTTTAATTAGGAATGAGGGTAATTGTGATGCATTGGGCTACTGACAAGTCCTTCACACAATTCTCATCAATTTCTATAATGATTTTGACATTTCATCAAAGCTCAGGAGGAAACTGAACAATTATTTATTTGACTTTTAAAATCACAGGGTGTCAGAATTTACTCAAGTGACTACAAATGCAGTGCTTTGAATGAGAAGAACTACACTGTGTGTGCACCACAACTGAAATTAGAGCAAGTATCAATACGTCAGCTGCAAAGTGACAGGTCTTACACAAGGTGCTAGGGTTAATGAGTGATATTTCAATTGGCCAGAGTGACCAAAAAACTTCGAAGATGTGAGCTCATCTTAGAAAAGAGCTACTTAAAACAAGGGTCTAGAGAAAGCTAATGTAGTTTAAAAAGGAGCAAAAATATCACAACAGTGTTAGTAATAATATAGCAACTTTTATTTATTTGGTATGTGTGATATGCCAGGCACTATACTCTAAAGCAGGGGTCCCCAAGCCCCGGGCCATGGACCAGTACCAGTCCATGGCCTGTTAGGAACCAGGCCGCACAGCAGGAGGCAAACAAGTGAAGGTTCATTTGTATCCCCAGCACTAGCATCACTGCCTCATCTCCACTTCGGATCATCAGGCATTAGATTCTCATAGGAGCACTGGTCCCTGGTGCCAAAAAGGTTGGGGACAGCTGCACTAACATGTACCTGCATTATCTCATTTGTCCTCTGTTTAACCTTATGAGCAAACAAAGGCTCAGGGAGTGAAAAGCTGGAATTTGAACCCAGTTAACTATCACATTCCAGAGTCCAGTTTTCTAACCTTCACCTATTACATGGGTCTTGTGTCAGATCTAACATTTATTGCTGTGTGACCCTGGAGAACATACTTTTCCTCTCTGGAAATTTCTCCATCTGTAAAATGAGAGAACTTGACTGTGGTTTTTCCTATCTCTAAAGTCTTTTAAGAAAGAATAGATATGTAGACACCTTGGATGGGGTAAAGTGTTGTACAGAAGTAGAGGGAGCTAATGTGAGCCCCTCCTCTACTTTTGGCCAGTTTATACCTTTCTTATCACCCTTCTTCATTATTCTGGGCTTTAGAAAGCCCTAGAGGAAGGGAGAAGAGTATGCAGATACGAGGAAAGGAGGTTCTCCTTTGTCTTTTACTCTTATTAGCACACTAGCCTCTGGAATTGAGCACATCCTAATGGCCTATATGAAGGAATGAAGACAAGGAGAAAGCCCTACAATGAGAGTCAAGAAACTTGCAGTTGAGAAATGGTGGTATGGAGGTAAAACAATATTTTATTTCTTCCCTTTTCTCCAACCATTAATAGATATTCAATGTAATTTAAATGTAATATATGATGTGCTTTTAATATTTAATTTTGTAGAAAAACTAGATTATATATGTAAAAACAAATTTAAAGCACCCACAATCCCACTGCTTAGAGAACAACTCTTAATATTTTCATGTGTATTGTTCCAGACATTTTCAATGTCCAGGGGAAAAAAATAAAACTAGCTGGGCTTTCATTAAAGGATTTTATATTTGCTTTCCCATTTGAAGAAAACTTTGAGGTCATCTTCCCAACTGTATTCTAGGGACTTAAGTGACATATACTACACATATGTCTTTGATATTATAGTATGGAATACTTGTTACCTACGCAAATAACAAATTCTATAAGATATTCTTATAGTGGGTTCCAAAGAAATGTACATGACATATTCAGAGGTATTTTCCATTCTCATTCAAATATTTCCAGAATGCTTCTCTGTTTCTCAGCACATTTTGTCAGGAGTGGAGTGGAGCTAAAGGAACCAATCCCACTATTCATATTGCTCTTTTATATGGTGATTGTTTGATATTAGTAATCTAGACTGAAAATGGGAAAGATAATACAGATAATTCCATATTATCAGTCTCTGACCTATGACTAGCAGCTTATTGTTTTCTCACCAATTGTCTTTGCTGATAAGACTTTTGAATCAGTTAGTGACTCATTATGTAGTTTTACTTCTCATCACTTCTATGAAAAAGAAATTCTCCAAGAAGCTTCTCCAAATTATACTTTTTTCTTTATCTCAAATTGCTATCTATCCTGAGAGATTTTTAAAAGAGTAATTGGTGTTATTTTGTGTAGCCATTGTTCTTTAGGGTGGGTCTCTAATTTTTTATAATAATTTTTGTTTTTCAATTATAGTTGGCATGTTACCAAACTCAAGGAGTTTATTTTGCCTGCACAATCAAACCCAAAAGAGACACAGACAGGAGTCTGCAGCAAAGAAAGTAGAGGTTTAAGGAAATGGTGCCAAGCTCAAAGACACAGGTGAGCTAGGGCTCAAAGAACTGGCTCCCTGATGGCCTCTAAGGGATAGGCTGTATAGAGGAAAACTCATTAGTAGCTAAGGAAGTTGTGGTCATGGGCTCTACTGATTGATGAGGGCTAGGGTAGGAAGTAGTTGATCATTGCATCAGGTCCTGATGTCAGTCATGACATCCTTCTGTCTAGTTTCAAGGGGATGCTGGTAGGGTTATTCCACCTTTATAGATGTGGTGCTGCAAGATGTTATCTTTAGTTTGACCAAAACTCTGTTTCTGTGGTCAACAGACCAGAGTCTTTGTTCCTAAGAATATTTGATGCTGACTTAAGGACTTAATGATTAAAGGCGTGGTTGTATAGCATGCAGTATGATAAGGAAAGAAAAGAAGCAAGTGGGTCTAAGGCCAATTTGAATCAAGGAGAGAGAGTACCTTTTGGTACCCCTATGAAGAGGAAAAAGTCATTTGAAAGAAGTGAAGATTTGCAGGATTACAGGCATACAATATTATGTTAGTTTCAGGTGTACAATAAAGTGATTAGACATATATACAATCCATGCAATGATAAATCTAGTACCCATCTGACACCATACATAGTTATTAAATATTATTGACTCTATTCCTTATGCTATATTTTACATCTCCATGACTATTTTGTAACTACCAATTTGTACTTCTTAATCCCTTATTTCTCCCTCATCCCTCCCCCCATTCCCTCTTTTCTATCTGGCAACCCTCAAAACATTCTCTGTATCTATGAGATTATTTCTGTTTTGTTTGATTGTTTGTTCTTTAGATTCTATGAGTAAGAAATCATATGGCATTTGTGTTTCTCTTACTTTACTCAGCACAATACCCTCTAGATCCATCCATGTTGTTGCACATGGCAAGATTTCATTCTTTTTTTATGGCTGAGTAATATTCCATTGTATATATGTACCACATCTTCTTTATCCATTTATCCATTGATGGACACCCAGACTGCCTCCATATCTTGGCTATTATAAATAATGCTGCCATGAACATATGGATGCACATGTCCACTCGAAGTTGTGTTTTGGGTTTCTTTTGATATATAACCAGAGGTGGCATAACTGGGTCCTTCTTTGGCTCTTGTTATAGCCTTTGTTTTAAAGACTATTTTGTCTGGTATAAGTATTGCTACTCTACATTTTGTTTTTTCATTCCATTTTCATGAAGTATCTTCTTCCATCTCTACTTCAGTTTGTACGTGTCTATTGATCTGAAGTGAGTCTCTTGTAGGCAGCATATATAAGGGTCTTGTTTTCTTATCTACTCCTCCACCCATCTTTTGATTGGGCCATTTAAACTATTAACATTGAAAGTAATTGTTAGATATATAGTTATTGCCATTGGATTATTCATATGTTTTATCTTTTCTTCTTCTTAAAGAAGTCCCTCTAACATTTCTTGTAATACAGGTTTGGTGTTGATAAACTCCTTTAGCTTTTCCTTGTCTGAGAAGCTCTTTATCTGTCCTTCAATTCTAAATGATAGCTTTGCTAGATAATCTTGGTTGTAGGTCCTTGCTTTTCACCACTTTGAATATTTTGTGCCAATCCCTTCTGGCCTGCAAAGTTTCTGTTGAAAAATCAGCTGACAGTTTTATCGGAGCTCCCTTGTAGATAACTAATTGTTTTTTGGGTTTTTTTTTCCTGCTTTTCAAATTGTCTCTGTCTTTAACCTTTGAAATTTTAATGATGATGTGTCTTGGTGTGGGCCTCTTTGAGTTTATCTTGTTTAGGATTCTCTGTGTTTCCTGGGGTTGTATGTCTATTTCCTTTGCCAGGTTAGGAAAGTTTTGTCATTATTTCTTCCAATAGGTTGTTAATTCCTTGCTCTCTCTCTTCTCCTTTTGGTACCCCTATGATGTGAATGTTGGTACACTTGATGTTATCCCAGAAGCCCCTTAAACTGTTCTCATTTTTTTGGGGGGATTCTTTTCTTGTTGCTGTTCTGGTTCTGTTTTCTCCTATCCTTATCTTCCAAATAGCTGATTCAATCCTCTGCTTCATGTAATCTACTGTTCATTCCCGCTAATGTATTCTTCATTTCAGTTATTGTATTCTTCATTTGTTTTTTTTTAATATTTTCTATCTCTTTGTTAAAGTTCTCACTGAGTTCATCTACCCTTCCCCTAAGTTGAGTACCCTTATAATTAGTGTTTTGAACTCTGGATCTGGTAGATTGTTTGTCTCCATTTTGTTTAGTTCTTTTTCTGGAGCTTTATTGTGTTCTATCATTATGGACATTTTGGCTACATCCCTGTATTTGTTTCTATGCACTGCGTAGGGCTGCTATATCTCCCAGTCTTAATAGAGAGGCTTCATGTAGTAGGTGTCCTGTAGGGCCCAGTGGCTCAGTCTTTCTTGGTCACCTGACCTGGGTGCTCCAGGTGTGTCCCTTTTATGGGCTGTATGCATCCTCCTGTTGCAGTTGAGCCTTGACTGCTCTTTGCACATCAGTGGGAGTGGTTGACCCTCGGGCTCATTGGTTATGAGGACTGGCCAGTGAGAGGTTGATCCTATGGAACAGAATTCACTTAGCAGGGCTCTGGTGCCTGCCCAATCTGCCCTTTGTGTGAGTCAGCCTTGGATGCACCCCCGGTGGTGCTCCAGCTGTTAGAAGCCAGAGACTGGACGTGCCAGCCTCAGGGCCTCTTAGGAGGGGTCCTGACTCAGGCAAGTTCAGCTGCAGCCTGTACACAGCCTGGGGCCACCTGGCATGTGTCAACAATTAATCCACTGATGGGTGCCACCTGTGCTGGGCTTAGAAGTATCTTGAGAAGCCAAGGTGGGAACTGAGGCCAGCTGCCGCTAGTGCCAGGCTTGGGACTTCTCAGTGAGAGGTATAGGTCATGCCCAAGACAGATGCTGCTTGTTTAGGTTTTGTGAATCTTTGAGAGATTTTGTAAAATCTGCAGCATGAGCCAAGACGGACTATTCGTATGGAAAAAAAAAAAACACTGGAGGAAGCTTGGGTGGGCCCACAAGTTGGGAGGGGCAGTGTCTCAGGGAACATCAGGGTGGGCCAACCTGGGTCAGCCAGGTTTATGGAGATTCAGATATGGCAACCACCTGTGTCAGCACACAAGCAGGGGAGGGCTCAACAAAGAAACAATGTTCTCTGCCAGTACTTCTGTTTGGGAGGAAGCTGCCCCTCCAGCCCTCAACCAGAAGCCAGACAACTTAGTCCTCCCTGTATGTCCCTGGCACTTTTTGAGCAACTGCCCCATAGCTGGAGCTCAGAGCATGTGAATCCACTAGTAGGTCCACATGTGGGCCCTTTAAGAAAAACTTCTACAACTCCCATAGCCCTCTGTCTTACTTAGCCATAATTTCTGCTGGTTTTCGTAGCCAGAGGTTGTGAGGAATTCTACTCCTGGCACTGGAACTCTGGGATGGGAAGTCCAGTGTGGGGCCAAGACTCTTTGCTCCTTCGGGTGGATCTCCACAGCTGAGATATCCCTCCAGATTCTCAAATGCTACATGCGGTTATGGGACCAGCCTGTTTTGTGTCTCTGCCCCTCCTACCCATCTTGAGGTGGCTTCTTTTGTATGGCCCCAGTTGTAGGACTTCTGTTCAGCTAGACTCCAGGCGACTCTCAATGATAATTGTTCTGTAGTTTAGTTGTAATGTTGATGTGGTTGTGAGAGGAGGCAAGCACAGCGTGTACCTACTAAAGCCATCTTGACTGGTGGGTCTCTTTAATTTTTAAGGACGCCTTTGGTCTTCTCAAGGTCAGGCCAATTTTAAAATACAATTTTCTCAAATATTATATTTTAGTGTTCTGAGAGAGGCAGGATTCACGCTCCTGAGGGGCAAAGATTTCTGAAAACCCTTTTGATGGAAACTATGGTTCACAATGATCAAAGTATCCTCCCAATCTGTTACTTTCTTTGAAAAGCTTAAAAGCACACTGTTCCTCCCGAGTGTATCCCCTAGAGAAATTCTTGCACATCTGTACAGAAGACATGTACCAGAATGTTCATTTTAGCATTATTAGTGGTAGCAAAAATTGTAAGTATCTTAAGTATTCTATTAATGAAAAACTGCATAAATTACATATATTCATATATGGAATGAACTACAGCTACATTCATCAGCATGGGTGAATTTTGAAACTCAAGAAAAGAATTGCTGAATGATAAATATGGTAGGATACCATATATACAAAGTTTACAACCATGCAAAATGTATCTGTTTGGATAAACTAGGTTATGCTGCTTTAATAAACATTCCCAAATCTCAGTGGCTTAAAGCCATGATATATCCAGCATGGATTATCTGGGGCCTCTGTTCATAGGTAACAGAGTCCCGGGCTGATATAAGCATCATATCACATGCATCACTGATCATTTCACTAATGGGAAGCAGATAAAGTGACTTGTATGATAGTTCTTAAAGCTTCTGCCTAGAAGTGACACATTACATTTTTGTTCACATTTCATTGTCTAAAGCAAGTCACATAGCCACAATGAACTTTAAGTGGACTAGGAAGTCTAATCTTACCATGTGCTTTGAGGAGAAAACCACTCCAAGTATTTGGTGAATAACTCCAATAACTACCACACTAAATAATACTCTATAATGCATATGGATATATACAAGTATAGTAAAAGTATGCTGACTTGAATGGAAATACTGAACACCCAATTCATATTAGTGATACCACTGTGGAAGGAAGGAAGGAAGGGCATTGTATGGGATGAGAAAGCTAGATAACTAAAGTCTGCCATTTTAGTTAACTCTTTACCTTTTTCCACTCTGCTCTCAGCCTGGGGAGGCTGACCTATAATGGACCCCCTCTCTGTGAGGTCACTTAAAACTGACTCTGTCCCTTGACCAGAGGTCTCTGCTACTATCAAAGTAGCCAATTCTGCATAATTATTCCTTGGATTCTAGGCCCCTCTCCCTTTCTTATCCACCTGAACTTAGGGGGATGGTTAACAGCTTAGTTGCTTCTATCTCCAAGTTTTCACACTATCGACTGTAGTCTTCTTAAACCCATACCTTTTTAAATAATCCCTTTTCCAAAAAACTCTCCTGGAATGATCCTATACTGAGAGTGTCACAATGATTCTTGTTGGGATTCTGATGAATACCTAAAGATAAAACAAGTGATTTCTATAATGTTTATTGCATATGTTCAGTTGTTGGCACATAGCTGTTCATTTTAATAGTCTCTATGATTTTTAAATGTATAAAATATTTCATAATTTAAAAACTGCAAAAATTATGTCAAAATTAACTGTAAACATCATAATGCCCCCCAAAACCTTAAAAATGCCATTTTTAAAGCCTATTCTACTGAGTTTCTACAGTTTAGTGATTAAAGTTGGTTTTTGTTCCTTTTCTTTTATGATTTTTTTTCATAAAAAATATAGTAGGAATTATGTTGGGTGACCTCTGAGTGGTTTCTGATTAACCATGAAACACATAACCTTCACAGTACATGCAAAGCTCATGACTTGGTAGGCATCTCCCTGTATGCCTATGTGGCCCTTTTCCCACTGGTTGACTTATGCTGCTGATCAAGAATCATTTGTATAGATCCTTGAAAACATGGCAGAGTAGGAGATGTCCCCAGATCTCTTCCTTTGAAACAACAATAAGCTGAACATCTAAAACTCAACAAAAATCACCCAAAGTGCACACCAGTACATCTGAGTGTAAGATCTGCGCATAAGAGCTAACAAAGGTTAGAACCCCTGGTGTCAGGTGGTGGACTGGGAGAAATAAAGAAGCTGCCTCTTGCAGCCACCAGAGCTCCCTATAAGAGGAGGGAAAGGGGAGAAGGAACGGTGAGTTCCCTGCACAGCTGTGCCTGGAAAAGCTGTGTGCTCCCCACATCCAGGAGCAAGGCCCAGTCATCAAGGCAGAAGGCAGAGAAGCAAGACGGCAGAAAAACAAGTTGATGTTTACCAGCCACAGTTGCAAAACCAAGACTGAGCCACAGCTCCCAAACTCCAAACCACAGGGACCCTCCCCTCATACCCTCTGAGACCGAACACCATGGAGCCCCAAGGTAATTTAAGCAAACGACACCAAAACTGTCGCGAACACTGACAGGGACTGAAACTGAGGGTAGTGAATGTGATTAAATATCTACAAGAAAATAAGAGAGATTTTTAAGGCTTTATAAAAGCTGGGATCCAAGAGGCTTAGACGCCACCTACTGGAAACCAAAAGAAAAGTGCCTTCTTTGCAGCAGGTTAAAGAGAGATCTTTATATAATAAATCTTTCTGGAAAAAAGGCATTATTAAAAAAAAAAAAAGCATTGTTAATTTCATTTATGCCTAGGTGGAGAAACAGTCCGTTAAACATCATGAACAATCAAGGTGACAAGGCATCTCAGAAAGAAAGAGAAAAATTTCCGGAAAATAAGCTTACAGACATAGAAATATGCAACTTAAATGGCAGAGAATTCAGGACGGTACTTCTGAAGAAACTCAGTGAGTTATGAAATGAGTCATATCAACAATTTCAGAAATGAAAAAAACAACTAGATGAGCAGAGCATGGAGACCGAGACACTCAAAAAGAACAGAATAGAACTTCTGGAAGAAAAGAGAAACTGCAGAATGAAAAATAGTGTAAGAGAAATTCAAGAATTAGCTGATGCCATCAGGAGAGGAAACATAAGAATAATGGGCATTATCAGAAGCAAGGAAAAGGAACAGGAACTAGAAAGCATTTTCAGACAAATAGCAGATGAGAATTTCCCAAATCTAAGGAATCAGCTGGAGCTTGGATTCAAGAAGTCAACAAAACACACAATTATCTCAACCCGAAAAAGGCCTTCACAAAGACACATTGTATTAAAATTATCAAAAATCAACGATGAATACAGAATTCTCAGGGCAGCTAGGGATAAGAAAATGGTAACTTATAAAAGAAAACCCATTAGATTATCTTTGGACTACTCGGCGCATACCTTACAAACCAGAAAGGAATGGAATCAAATATTTAAACTAATAAGTGAAAGAACTACCAGCCCAGAATAATGTATCCTGCTAAGCTCTCCTTTAGACATGAAGGAGAAATTAAGACCTTTCCAGACACACGAAAATTGAGCAAATTCTATATTATGAAGCCTACAATATAGGAAGTACTGAAAGGAGTCAGCCCACCTAAAACACAATAACAACAACAACAAAAAACATAATTAGGAGTAAAGTGACTATCAGGCAAAAGGAAGCAGTGGAGTGCAATCCTCATTAAGAACAGGGAATTATAATCTTAAATAATAATAAGAGAATTGCTATAGCAAGATAGTAATGAACGTTTAGCATATGTAGGGACAAACTGAGATAACAATGACTGAAAAGGGTAGGATTCAAAGATCCAAATTTGCAAAGGGGAATGGAGATAAGGTATGCACAGAAGAAAATGGATGAACGTTTATATATATCATTTACTTATTCGTAATGGTAATCACACACAGAAGATTCAGAACTGAAGTATATAACATTAAATAAGAAGAACCAGAGGGAAAACCGACAAAAGCCAACCAAAATAAAGAAAACAGAAACACAAGGACAAGGAAGAAATGGAAACACTGAGGTACCACAAAGCAAAAGATAAAATGACTATAAGAAGACCTCATATTTCAATAATCACCCTAAATGTAACTGGACTGAACTCTCCAATGAAAAGGCACGGAGTTGCAGAATGGATCAAAAAACAAAACCCAACCATATGCTGCCTCCAGGAGACACATCTCAGCTCCAAAGACAAATATAGACTCAAAGTGAAAGGGTAGAAAATAATATTTCAAACAAATGGCAATGAGAGAAAAGTGGGAATAGCGGTACTAATATCAGAAGAAATAGATTTCAAAAAAAAAAAGGCAAAGAAAGATACTGAGAGACATTTCATAATGGTAAAGAGAATCATGCACCAAGAAAACATAACACTTATTATTATCTGTGCTCCCAATAAAGGAGCCCTGAAATATGTAAAGCAATTACTAACAGAACTAAAGGGAGAAACAGACCAAAACACTATCGTAGTGTGGGAACTAAAGACCCCACTGTCGGATATGGACAGATCATCCAAACAGAAAATCAATAAGGAAATCACATCCTTAAATGACACATTAGACCAGCTGGACATAATTGACGTTTACAGAGCCTTCCATCTCCAAACAACGTTTATATATTCTTCTCCAGTGCACATGGAACATTCTCAAGAATCGACCACATACTGGGACACAGAGATAGCCTCAACAAATATAAGAGGGTTGAAATCATACCAACAATATTCTCTGATCATAATGCTTTGCAACTAGAGATCAACTGCAAAAAGAAAGCAGGAAGAACCACAAATACATGGAGATTAAACAACATGCTACTGAAGAATAACTGGGTCAGGGAAGAAATAAAAAGAGAGAACAAGAGATACATAGAAATGAATGATAATGATAGTACAACATATCAAAACTTTTGAGACGTGGCAAAAGCAGTCATACGAGAAAAGTTCATATCATTACAGGCCTATCTCTGAAAACAAGAACGAGCCCAAATAAACAACTTAACTCTTCATCTTAAAAAAACTAGAAAAAGAGTAACAAATGAGACCTAAAGTCAGCAGAAGGAAAGAAATAATCAAAATTAGAGGAGAAATAAAAGAAACTGAAAACAACAACCAAAAAAAATAGAAAAAAATAAATACAACAAAGAGCTTGTTCTTTGAAAATATTAACAAAATTGACAAACACCTGGCTAGACTCAAAAAGAAAAAAGAGAAAGGACACAAATAAACAAAATCAGGGATGAAAGAGTTGAAATTATGACTGACCGCAAAAAAACAGAGTCATGCGAGAATACAATGAAAAAGTATATAATAACAAATTTAATAACCTAGAAGAAATGGACCAGTACTTACAAAAATACAATCTTCCTAGACTGAATCAAGAAGATCTGGAAAATCTAAATAGACCAATCAGCAGTATGGAAATTAAAATAATCATCAAAAACCTACCAAAAAGTAAAACTCCAGGACCTCATGGCTTCACCAATGAATTCTACTAAACATTCAAAGATGATTTAATACCTATCCTCCTCAAAGTCTTCCAAAAAATCAAAGCGGAGACAATACTTCCCAACTCATTTTATGAGGCCAATATTACTCTGACACCAAAACCTGGTAAAAATAACATAAAAAAAGAAAACTACAGACCAACATCTCTCATGAACACAAATACAAAAATCCTAAATAAGATACTAGTGAACCGAATACAGCAATATATTAAAAAGATTATACGGCACGATCAAGTGGGCTTCATTTTAGGGGCAGAGGGATGGTTCAGCATATGCAAATCGATTAATGTGATACACAACATGAATAAATTAATAAATAATAATCATATGATCATATCAATACATGCAGAAAAAGCCTTCGACAAGATACGGCATCCATTTATGATCAAAACACTTAAAATCAGTATAGAAGGAAAGTACCTTAACATAATAAAGGCCATATATGACAAACCCTCAGCTAACATTATACTTAATAGTGAAAAACTAAAAACCTTCCCTCTCACATCAGAAACAAGGCAAGGCTGTCCACTATCGCCACTGTTATTCAACACATCATTGGAGGTCCTAGCGAGTGCAATTAGACAAGAGAAAGATATAAAAGGCATCCAAATAGGAAACAAAGAAGTCAAACTGTCACTATTCGCAGATGACATGATTCTCTATATAGAAAACCCTAAAGACTCCACAAAAACACTACTAGAAACAATAAGCAAATACAGTAAAGTTTCTGGATACAAAATCAACATTCAAAAATCCATAGCATTCCTATACTCTAATAATGAAGTGTCAGAAAAATAAGTGGAAAAAATAATTCCTTTTGCAATTGCAACCAAAAGAATAAAATACCTAGGAATAAATTTAACGAAACATGTGAAGCACCTGTATAATGAAAACTACAAGACCCTATTAAAAGAAATCGAAGAAGATACAAAGAAATGGAAAGATATTCCATGTTCTTGGATCAGAAGAATCAACATAGTTCAAATGACCATAGTACCTAAAGCATTATACAGATTTAATGCAATCCCCATCAAAATCTCATTGGCATTTTTTAAAGAAATAGAATAAAAAATCATTAGGTTTGTATGGAAGCACAAAAGACCCCAAATTGCCAAAGCCATCCTGAGAAAAAAGAACAAGGCTGCAGGCATCACTCTGCCCTACTTCAAATCACACTACAAAGTGACAGTAATCAAAATGGCATGGTATTGGCAGCAAAACAGACACACAGACCAGTGGAACAGAATCGAGAGTCCAGAACTAAACCTATATTTATATGGAAAATAATTTTCGACAAAAAAGTCAAAAACATACAGTGGAGAAAAGAAAGCCTCTTCAAAAAATGGTGTCACCTGCAAAAGAATGAATCTAGATTGTTGTCTATCACCACACACCAAAATTAACTCAGAATGGATTAAGGACCTGAATATAAGACCTGAAACAATAAAATGCATAGAAGAAAACATAGGAACTAAACTCAAGGACCTTGGACTGAAAGAGGATTTTATCAATTTGACCTCAAAAGCAAGGGAAGTAAAAACTAAAGTAAATGAATGGGACTACATCAAACTAAAAAGCTTCTGCTCAGCAAAAGAAACCATCAATAAGGTAAAGAGACAACCATCTGAATGGGAAAATATATTTGTAAGCAATGCTTCCAATAAGGGCTTAATATTCAAAATATACAAAAAACTCACACAACTCAATAACAACAAAACAAATGATCTAATCAAAAAATGGGCAGAGGATCTGAACAGACACTTCTCCCTAGAGGACATACAAATGGAAAACAAATATTTGAAAAGATGCTCAACATTGCTAGCTATTAGGGAAATGCAAATTAAAACCACAATAAGATACCATCTCACACCTGTTAGAATAGCTATAATCAATAGGACAGGTAATAACAAATGCTGGAGAGGATGCAGAGAAAAGGAACTCTCATACACTGCTGGTGGGACTGCAAATTGGTACAGCCACTATGGAAAACAGTATGCAGGTTCCTCAAAAAACTAAGAATTGATCTAACATATGATCCAGCAATCCCTCTACTGGGTATTTACGCCAAAGACTTGAAAACCCATATCTGAAAATATATTTGCACCGATGTTCATAGCATCATTATTCACAGTGGCCGGGACATGGAAGCAACCGAAGTGTCCTACAATAGATGATTGGCTAAAGAAGCAGTGGTACACATATACAACGTAATATTACTCAGCTATAAGAAGAGATGAAATACTGCCATTTGCGTCAACATGGATGGACCTCGAGATAATCATCCTAAGTGAAATAAGCCAGACAGAAAAAGTTGAAATCACATGATATCACTTATATGTGGGATATAAACCTAAAAGCAACAAACATAACAAACAAATAGAGACTCATGGACATGGACTATAGACTAGTGGTTACCAGAGTGTAGGGGTTAGGGGAGGAGGGGATAGGCGGATGTGGTTAAAGGGGGTCAAATATAGGGAGGTAGGGGGAGGGTGAAGTGGGTAAAGAGGATCAAATATATGGTAGCTGAAGGAAACTGGACTTTGGGTTGCAAACACACAATGGAATATATAGATGTCAAATTAAATGTACACCTGAAAAATATATAATTGTGTTAACCAATGATACCACAATAAGCTTAATTAAAAAATCTTTATATGTTTTCACAAACATTTTTATATACTAATTAAGCTTGATATCATAATTATTTTATTAAATGTCATAGAAACCAATGAGATATAAGTGTAAAAATAAAGTTGCTTATTTTTTGTACGGATGCTCATATAATAAAATCCTTGGAAAGACACAGTAAAGGCAAGACTCTAAAATCTATATAAATTAGCTGTGAGCAGGAAAGTTAAGATTTAGAAAAAATAGAGAATCAGAAGGCTTCTCTCAGACTGTTTGGCAAATGTTTTTTAAAAGTTATTGCTCCAATTTAAATAAAATGTAACTAGAAATTATAATGTATTCACTTTAAGTATGCATTTCCTAAGAGATGAACAAAACTCCAATCACTAGACATATCTCAAAATGAAGCTGTGGCCACACATCAAAGGACTGGTAAAAGAATGTACACTTTCATGTTTTATGTTAAAACTATGGAGAAAACTACAAAATTTTGATGAATGAAAGATCTAAACAAATGGAGTTATTCCATGTGCATTAATAGAAAGATTCAATATTATCAAGATGTCAGTTCTTTCCAACTGGATCCATAGATACGATATCAATCCCAATCAAAATCCCAGGAAGTTATTTTGTGGACATTGACAAACTGACTCTAAAGTTTACATGGAAAGGCAAAAACTAGAATAGCTAATACAATACTGAAGGTGAAAGGCAAAGTTGGAGGACTGACACTACCCAAATTCAAGATTTACTATAAAGCCACAATAATTAAGACAGTGTCGTATGGGTGGAAAAATAGAAAATTTGTCTACAGAACAGAATAGAAAACCCAGAAACAGACCCAATTAAATATAGTCAACTCATCTTTGACAAAAGAGCAAAGGCAATGCAATGAGGAAAAGATAATCTTTTCAATAAAAAGTGATAGAACTGGAAAACTACAAGCAAAAAAATAAATGTAGATACAGATCTTTTACTAAACTTAACTCTAAGTGTATTGCAGACCTAAATGCAGAATGGAAAACTGAAAAATTCATAAAGATAACGTAGGAGAAGACCTAGGTGACCTTGGGTATGTCAATGACTTTTTACATGTAATACCAAAGGCATAATCCATGAAAGAAATAATTGATAACCTGGACTTTATTAAAATTATAAACTTCTGCTCTGCAAAAGATACTGTCAGGAAAGTGAGAAGATAAACCACAGACTGGCAGAAAATATTTCTAAAAGATATATCTGATAAAGGACTGTAATCCAAAATATACAAAGAACTCTTAAAATTCAACAGTAAGAAAACAACAACCCAATTAAAAAATGGTCAAAAGACCTGACTAAACACCTTACAGAAAATGATATATAGATGGCAAATAAGCATATGAAAAGATTCTCAACACCATATATCATTAGAGAATTGCAAATTAAAATGAGATACCACTACACAAGTATAGGAAGTCCTCACTTTGTTGATAGGTTCTGTGACTTGAATCAACTACATCTAACACAACCAAGTTTACCATAGGCTAATTGATATAAGCAACTGTTAAGTTTCTATGGCATCTCATCAAAGTTGTAATGAAATAATGTTGAATGAAATGATGTTATTTGAGGGTAAGCTGTATTAGAATAGTTAAAATCCATAAAATGGACAACATCAAATGCTGATGAGGATGTGGAACAACAGGAACTTTCATTCATTGCTGGTAGGAAGGCAAAATGGTAAAGCCACTTTAAAAGACTGGTAGTTTCTTACAAAACTAAACATACAGCACCCCCCCCTCTGTATCCACAGCTTCCACATGCACGGATTCAACCAACTGTAGATTCAAAATATTTGAAAAAACAAAGTTATGTTGTTGCGGACATGTACTATGTATTTAGGCCTATGATGGATGCATCTGTACTGAACATGTATTTTTTTTCTTTTCATTTCCTAAACAATATAGTATGTTATTTACATAGCATTCACATTGTATTAAGAGATGATTTAAAGTACATGGGGAGCATGTGTGTAGGTTATACACAAATACTATGCCATTTTACTTAAGGGACTTGAGCATCTATGGATTTTGGTATTTGCAGGTGGCGGGGAATCCTGGAACTAATCTCCCATTGATACCAAGGGATGACTGTACTCTTATGTAACCCTGGAATCATTGTCCTTGGTATTTACCCCAAAGAACTAAGAACTTATATCACACAAAAACCTGCACATGGATGTTAATAACAGCTTTATTCATAATTGTCAAAACTTAAAATCAACTAAGATGTCCTTTGGTGAGTGAATAGATAAACTGTGGTACTTCCAGACAATGGACTATTATTCAGCACTAAAAATAAAAGAACTATCAAAGCATGAAAAGGTATGGCACACTCTTAAATGCATGTTACTAAGTGAAATAAGCCAATCAGAAAAGGCTATATAAAGTATTCTCTAAAAAATAAAGTCTATTAAAATATTTAGTATAATTTTTGATTCCTGTTTTAACTGACTTTCTGAGCTCCTCACATTAAATAAGAGGTCTTCTATATTTACATAGAAAAAAAAACTTGAGAAGAAATACATCAATATTTTAAAGATCCTTATTCTTGGGTGGTATATTACAGGTGAATTTTTATTTTCTTTATATGTTTTTCATTTTTCGCATATTCTATAATAAACATTTATAACTTAAAGGGTTATCTTTAAAATATTGAAAATAACATAGAAGAGTAAAAGTGGCCTAGACTACAGGGTAATTCTTTAGTATTTACTTCAAGAATCTTTCCGTTATTCTGACAGTTATAACATTTAAACTATATCTGAAATTAATATCCTGTTCTGGTACAACTACTTAAGATATCCCAGCAAGTTTTGGGTTTGTTGTTTGTTCTTTTGCCATGAAGAAACAGCTACCTAGAGTTCCTTTCTGTTGTCCATATGATGAATTACAGATTCTAGAAAATTTTGTCTCCTTGTAAGTATGGCAAAAATTGCCTGCTTGTAAATAGCAGTTTTTTGGGAGATATTTATAATGTTGGGTTTATCTACTGTCTATAAATCTACTCCCTCCTCTTTTGCCTGAAGATATACTTGGAAATAGAATGTTTCATCGCTTAAATAATTTTCCATAAAATACCAGAAATAAATAAATGGCAAAAGGAGTACACTCAAGTAAACTGTATTGAGTATAATTATGTAAGTATACTACAGAAACTGAACTTGGGAGAGAAAAGATCAGATTTTTTACAAGATGTTCCAAGGGAAATAGAAAATGTCACATTTTAGTATAGACAGAAAATTAGGAATGAAATTTTCAAAAGCTGTAACCAATAGGTGCAACTTTTAAGAATATACTTGTTTTTAATAAAATAACAGTCAGTGCCAGAATAAAGCTAGGTATGGTCTTTCCCAAGTTGCTTTGCCTTCAGTTGGCTTGTTCTAGTCAAGTCATCTTTGGGTACCACTGTGCAATCCAGACTTCTAGTTCAATGATTCTTACAGTGAAGAGAAACATGGGTATTATAATGCTGAAAGTGACCTATGGTACCCCTATCTTAGTTTATTTCTACCCTCAAGTACTTATCATCTGTGTATTTAATTCCTGAATATACAGTCTAGAAGGGAAGACTCACATATACACAAATCATGTGAAGCCCAAGCAAGCTGTGATCAGCAATACAAGGGCAAAGTACTGCCAGTACAGGTGAGCAAAGAGAAAATACAGTTTGGAGAATGAAGAGGAGGGTAGTAACATCTGAGCTGAGGCTTGAAGGACAATACACACTCAGGGTCTAGTGAGAAGCCCATTTTGTTTGGCATAATAACTTTCTGAAGCTTGATTATCTAGCCAGACTAAGAAGTTTGATTTCTCAGTCAAGGTCAGAGCTGTTAAGAGCTGTGCTTTAAGAAGAACGCTCTACTCTTGAGAGTGGAGTGCATTGGAAAAAGTCATCCTTTTCTGTTAACTCTCCAACCCTATCGCACCCTACACCTAATATGCCTCCTTTGGCTTTCTCTCTGAATGATTAAAACAATCATAGTACTCTATTACATCTAGCTTCTAATCTTTGATTAGATGCTCACATTAGGACATTCTTCACATTCTCATTTACTGGATCCTGTGGATCTGAAGCCAGGCACCCTTTCATTTGATAATGTGAATCATTAACTTTCCATTTTTGCATAAGGTTAGACTTGAGTTTCTGTTACTTATAAGAAGAGTCTTAAATGCTCTTAATCTGTTCGACCTTTTCCCATTCCTACCACAATTACCCTAGTTAATAGTCTTAGGAACCCTTCTACTATTAAAATAGTTTCCTGACAAGCTTCCCCATGTTCACTGAAAAAGTGAATATTTAATTGTGTGACCTGTGCAGATGCATAGAGTCACATTCTTAGAAGGGCCCTGTGCTTGGTTTAATGCTATACTGTTGATATTTTGAAATTCTTAATAATTTTATCTTTGACTTGTTTTCTGTAATTGAAGTGTGATGGAATAACAAAATATGTGCATAAGCAGTGGAAATGTGCTAGGCATTGGCTCAGGACAATAGGCTCAATGGGCAGCAGGCACTGTACATGTTGAGCAGTTGGCATGGCTGCATGGTGCACACACATACACGTGCCTAGTGCAATCTGGAGTCTTCAGCAGGGGCAGGGCTGGTATCTGAGCTCAGATTTGGGGCAGTGATCATGGCAAACAGCAGCAGAAGCAGTAATAGTGATGGCAGCAGCTGGGTATCAAGACAGAGGTAGTACTCCAAATGGGGGAAGTGCTGGGCCAACTTACCTGTATGTCCTCAGAGCCTATCCTTGTAGCATATGTATAAACACTAATTCTCTGCTCTGAATGTTAAGACAGCAGCTGTCTGTGCTCAAGTAGTAAATCGTTAGTAAATTATTATAAAATAAAAGCATATACATGGCCACAGGAAAAAATGGTGTAGATAGATGATAGAGGCTTTGTTCATCCCTCTTGCGACCAAATCAAAGTTGTGACAGAAACATGGAGCAAACAGCAAGGAAAGCTGCCTGGGATATAGATGAACACAAGCACTACAACTAGGGAGAGAAATGATTAATCAACCTGCAACTGTAGAAGGTAGGAGGGGGTGATGACACAAGGCTATTCAGTCCTGAGCTGCTGAGTGAGACAGAGGCTGTGGCAGTGGCAGCCAGCAGATGCCTCTTAAAGGGGCCTCGACTGCGAGTAGACTTTGTGAGTAGACTTTTGCAGTGACAGATCTGCTCACTCTGAGCACCAGTGCCAGGTTGGCTGTTCAGGAGCACCAGAGACTTACAGGGGGGCACTGAGTTGTCAGAGTGAGGGCTGGAGGCGAGGTTCTCTCCCAGTAGAAGTGAGGGTGGTATCCATTGTTCCTCTATTGAGCCCTCCCCACTCCCAGTGTGCGGACCCAGCACCACCATAGCTGAGACTTCATTGAACTAGATAACAGAGGTTGCTCCGCCCAGAGTATTCTCTGAAACTCCGCCTACCCCAATTTTCGGCTCCACCCAAGCAACATCCAGTTGTGCCCTCAGTGAATCCTGTGCTCCTTCCTGAGCAACGCCAAGATTCACAGTGGTGGCTTCTGTTTCTGGTGTGGTTTCTGAGGCAACTATAAGCACAGCATCTGTGGATTGCTTGCTGAAACTTAACAGGCGGCCCCAGAGGGGCACAGGCTGGGGCTAAATTTGGCCTGCAGCTGAACCCCTCTCAGGACTGTGTCACTGGACATCTACTATACAAAGCCACGCTAATAAGACCGGGACACTTAGGAGCTTTGCTTAGTACATAGAAACAGACACAGAAAGGCAGCCAAAATGGGAAGACAAAGAAGCAGAAACCATATGAGAGAACAGAACAGAGATCCAGGAATAATGGAGTCAAGTAATCTAATATATGCAGAGTTCAAAACACTGGTTATAAAGATGCTCAATGAACTTAGGGAAAGAGTAGATGAACTCAGTGAGAACTCTAACAAAGAGATAAAAAAATATAAAATAGGAAATGGAAATTATAAAAGGGAACCAGTCAGAAATGATGAACACATTATCTGAGATGGAGAGTATATTAGAGGGAATCAACAGAGCGGATAAAAAAAGAGGATCAAACCACCAATATAGAGGATGAGGAAGCCAAGGTTACTCAATCAGAACGGCAAGAAAAAAGAAGCCAAGACTATAATAATAATTTAAGGAGCCTATGGGACACAATTAATTTTAAAAATATCTGTGTCATAAGGGTAACTGAAGGAAAACAAGAAGTTGAAGAGATATTTGAAGAAATAATGATGGAAAACTTCCCTAACCTGGTGAAGGAAATTAGACATACAATCCCAGGAAGCTCAGAAGAGTCCCAAAAAAGATGAACCCAAAGAGGCCCCCACCAAGACACATTATAATTAAAATGCCAAAGGTTAAATGCAAAAAGGGAATCTTAAAAGCAGCAAGAGTAAAATGGTTAGTTACCTACAAGGGAACATCCAAAAGACTGAAAGCTGATTTCTCAAAAGAAACTATGCAGGGCAGAAGGGCTTGGCACAAAATATTCGGTGTGATTAAAACCCAGGATCAACAACCAAGAATACTTTATCCAGCAAAGCTATCATTTAGATTGGAAGGACAGATAAAGAGCTTCCCAGATAAAAATAAGCTAAAGGAATTTATCAACACCAAGCCAGTATTATGCAAAATGTTGGAGGGACTTCTTTAAGAAGAAAAAATATGTATCAAAAACAGGAATAAAGAATGCTAATAACTACATTCTTATCAAGAAGCACCTCAAATGGAAAGGAATTAAATGCTTCAACCAAAAGACAGAATGGCTAAATGGATAAGAACAAGACCCCTACATATGCTGCCTACAAGAGACTCACTTCAAATTAAGACACACACGCACACACACTAAAAAGAAGGGGATGGAAAAATATATTGCTTTGATGGACCTAGAGGGTATTGTGCTAAATGAAATAAATCATATAGAAAAAAACAAATATCGCATGATTTTATGTACTTGTGGAACCTAAAGAACAAAATAAACAACACTAAAGAACAAAATGAACAACAACAACAGCCACAGAAGGGGAAGTAAACTCATATATACAGAGAATATTTTGAGGGCAACTAGATGGGAGGGGTTGGAGTAGACGGCGAAAAAAGGTAAAGGGATTGTGAAGTACAAATGGATACTTACAAAATAGACATGGAGATATAAAGTGCAGTATAAGGAAAAGAGTTAGTAATGTCATAAATATGTAAGGGAAAAGAGGGGGACTAGATTTAGTGGGGTGATCACTTTGTGAGTTATATAGATCTCTAATCACTATGCTGTATGACTGAAACTAATAAATTATTGTATACAAACTATAATTGAAAAAAACCTCATTGAATTGTACAATGTAAATATGAGCAACTAATTGTCTATTGTATTTCAATAACGCCAGGGAAAAAAACATATACATGGATATTGTAATAACCACTTCAGGGAGTTATTGGAACTCTTTGAGTTGTTTAAAATTTCTGGTTTTGAAAATTGCTGCGACATTGCAAAAGAAATATCCACAGGCTTAGAAATAGAAATCAAGTTTATAGATCATTACATTTCACTGAAAATAACACTATTTTCATATGAAGACTTGGATCTTGGTATTTCTGCTTCTCTGGTTGAACAGTGAGTAGTAAATACAATGATCTATGGAGAAAATCCAAAAAGTATAGTGCTTCCAGAAGGAAGATACTGATATAACGAAAGATCTAGACCAGCACCAAACAACAGTACTTTTTGCAATGATGATGACGGAAATGTTTTCTACCAAGTGCTTTTCAGTACACTAGCTACTAGCCATGTGTGGCTACTGAGCACTTGAAATGTGGCTAGTATGACTGAAGTGAATATTTAATTTTAATTACTTTAAATTTTAATAGTCACATGTGGCTACTGGTTAATATAATAAACAGCAAAGGTCTAGATAGTATGATATATGGTAATCTCCTGAACAAAATGAGAATGTTTATTTTGGGTGAGAAAGACATGAAGAGAAATTGTTGACTATTTTCAACCATCTCAATGGTTGTTATGTGGTTGTTTAGATACACTTATTGTGATTCCATAAAGCAGAACTAGAACTAATAAATGGTTACACAAGGACCAGTTATGGACTTTGTATATAAGGAACTTTCTCACAAGTAGTGTGTCTAAAACTAAAATGGATGACTTGACTAGATGCCCTTCATGGTCCCTTTCCTATGCTGTGAATCTATGATTGGATGATCTAAATGTTGGGAATAGAATACTACAGAGAAAATTTCTTTCTAGCTAGATAGCCATGTAATAATAAGGTTATTTAAGACACCCAGTCTAGGTGTCCTTGTCTATTTTTTTTTATTCTGTCAATCACTGAGATTAACAGGTCTATTTTCTATTCACTGTTTTTGAGAAGATTCTATTACTACAGTAATTTGTGGGGAAAAAGAAAACTAATGTTTCAAGACCTTTTTCTTTAGGCTATCAAAACAGACATTTCATGAGTCCTTCACTTCCCAGCCTTCACAGGTTTCTAAGATTATGCTCTAAAACACTGACAGGTAAACACTGAGAATGATGTAATTCCTAGGCTAGATAATGGATGATGCTAATTACTTCAAGTAAGAATGTAATCTGACTAGATAAAAGCAGTTACCATGATCAATTGCTGTGTTTACATTTGCGCAATCATGTCTTTTGCGTGATATTCAATTTAAAAAAAATTATAAAGTTAAAATAATTATGTATTTTATTTAACAGTTCAAAGGCATTCACAAATTAAATGATTCAACAATTCAATGATTCAATATTTACAGTGCACTCTGATCTAAGCAATATGCAGACACCATTTGATACAGTGGGAGACATGGCATGACCTTTGCACTCATAGAGTTTACAGTCAAATGGAGGAGATAGGCAGGTAAACTATCAATCACAGCTTGGAAATTAATTCTCTGGTGAAAGTGGGGAGCACAAAAGGGGTGTGAGAGCCCAGAGAAGGGCAACTAATCTAGCCTGGACTTGCAAAGGTTTGGGATGGGGACAAGATATATTACTGAACATCTTTATCAATTTAGATATGATTTTTCTCATTTACTCTGTTGATGTGGTATACTTGTCCTGGATTAATCTGCCCTCAGATCCATCCCTTACTTGTCCTCTGCTGTGCTCTGTAATATACACAGGCTGAATCTTGCAGGCTGTAATTCTTAGGCTGGCTAACATTTTGCTATCATTTGAGTTCTACCAACAGGTAGACAAATAGGAGATTAAAACCCAGAGAACGTAGCAGCCAGTATTTTCCCTCTTCCTCCATATCAGTTGATTTTCCTTTCTACATATTGTCTATGGCTCCAGCTCCATCAGGTTGGTCCACCATGGCTCCAGATCTTGATGAGTCCAACTCCTACGCTCTAGTAACACTATGTCCTCTCTTTGTCATCCCAGCCTAGAAATGGGAATGACTTCTTCATGTTGCTAATTATTGGGTTCCCTGACTCTCTTCTGTTTAGTTTCTTCATCACTTGTATAATCAATTCCCTGCATTAAATTGTCTCTGTGTTAAATATTTAAAATGGTTTCTAGTTTGCTGGACAATTCCAGAATGTTACATGTGTGGCCAATTACAGTGACAGATTTTCTAGTATTAAACTTCATCACATTCCTGGGGTAAACCCAATTCTGTCACCAGCAGCTAAATATGTTTAAGTGTCTTCTCTAATAAATTTAAAAAACAAAACTGAAAAATACTGGATCCTGAAATCTCCTCCAAATAACATTCTATATCTCTCATCCTCTTCTCTCATCCTCTTTAATATCCTACATAAAGATGATTATCACATGCCTTAGTTTTTCTACATTTTGAAAAAATTCGAATTCCAAAAATTCTAACTAAGAAATAGGATGATATATTGAAATTTACTTGTGTGATGCAGGCTGAGTGCTACTCAGAGGGAAATATATAACCTTAAATAGGTGTATTAGAAAACAAGAGATATTTCAAACATTCAAGCCATTCAAGAAGCTAGGGAATAAATAGCATATTAAACCTAAAAAAGTAGAAGGTAAGAAATAATGAAGATAAATGCAGAAATAATGAAATAGAAATGATTAAAGCCAAATAACTAAAGCCAGTTCTTTGAAAATGCTTATAACATAAACAGGTTTTGTAAATATGATCAATTACTAAAACGAAAAGCAAAAATAAACAATATAACTTAAAGAAAAGTATACAAAAGATAGATGCAGAAGAGACTTAAGTATTATAAGAGAACACAACAAATATTTCATTCTCTCAGGGTAACCAACTGGTAGACAGAGAACAGTTTCTACATATAGAATTACTGCAATAATAAACTAAGAAGGAATAAGAGAATGATCATTCTTAAACCTCTAAGTGATTAATAGGTAAACAGGATGATCAATGACTGTCAGTATCGGCACAAAGAGAGACAACCAGACATTATGCACTTCCTAATAGAAGTACACAGCATCACCTATGAAGTAGTCTTGCAAAACCAAAACCAAAACAACAACGAAAATCTGATCAAGCTTCCACCTCTAACTAGCAAGTAGGAAATACAGGGAACTGACATGAAAGTATTATAATCTGTGAACTCTGGACTATGGGAAATAGGACAAAACACAAGACACATGCACACGTGTGTGTATGTGTGTTTTAACAATAAGTTAAATATAATTAAAAACAGGTGATATGGGGAGAACCCATAGATTAAAAATGACGTAGGGGACATAATCAACAATCCCAATGTATAGATCACATTTGGGTACCAATACAAGAAAACTGATTCAAGAAAACTGTGGAAGATAAATGGCTATTTGATATCAATGACTTGTTTAAATTTTTCAGAATTGATAATTGTATCGAGTTTATATTTTATAAAACAGTCATTATCATTTAAAAATGCATACTGAAATACTAAGAAGAGAAATGGTGTGATGTCTTGGATTTGCTTGGCATTATTCCAGCAGCAGAGATGGGGGAGTAGATGGGGATATGTTCTAACCAGACTGGCCATGCATTAATCATTGTTGATGCTGAGTATCAGGTAATTGAGTTCATTATACTATTTGCCATACTGGTATGTATAGTTTAGGTTTTCTATAATAAAAAAAAATTATTATAAATATCATGCCATTAAACTTGATATTCTAAGTGAAATGGACAACTTTTTAGAACAACAACAAAAAAGACCAAACTAGTTCAAAAAGAAATAAAGAATTCTCATTCAATAATACAAACTCAAACTGTTTTCAAAGCTCAAGCCACCCTCAAATACTACAGGATAAGCAGATTTGACAGCAAATTCTAACAGTTGGTCAAGGAGAACTAAATCATCATCTCATGTAATATCTTCTAAAGGATACAAATGATTCAACTATTTCTCCCAGGTAGTTCTCCTCTATTCAAAAAACAGATAAGGACTCCCTATGAAAATGACACTAGACGGAAGCTCAATCACATAGCAGTAAATATCTTTCACAGAATATAACATTCAACAAGTGAATTAAATGAATATACTGCATATGAGGAATGAAAACATGATTTACTATTAGAAAATACTTTCAATTGTAATGCCCTGTGTTAAAGGAGTATATTAGTTTGCCAGAGCCATCATAACAAGTTATGACAGAGTGGGTGGCCTAAACAGCAGAAATTTATTTCTTTATAATTCTGGAGGCTAGAAGTCCAAGATCAATGCTTTGGCAGGTTTCTTCTGAAGCTTGTTTCCTTAGCTTGCAGATGGCTGTCCTCTCCCTCAGTCTTCACATACCTTTCTCCCTCAGTCTCCACATATCTTCCTTTTGTGTGTATCTGTGTCCTAATCTCTTATTAAAAGGACACAAGTCGTATTGGATGAGGGCCCATTCTTATGACCTCATTTTACCTTAATCACCACTTTAAAAGCCTCATCTCCAAATTCAGTCAAATTCTGATATGCCGGGGTTTAGGACTCCAGCACACGAATTCTGGGGTACGCAATTCAGACCAATACAGGAGGAAACAACTTTAGATTACATCGATGGGTACAGAAAACAGAACGGTAGAAAGAAATTCAGTACAAGTTCATGGGAAATTTCGTAGCAAACGAAGATTACAGGGGGAACTTCCATTTCCTAAAATCTATAGCAAATAAAAATTTCCATGAAAGTCAGGGAAGAGACAGAGATATGTGGTATCACGTCTACCATTCAAAACTACACTGGAACACAAAGCCAGAGCTGTGGCTAGCAAGATAAATAAGAGGCATGAATATTGAAAAAAAAAAAGATACTATTTGGTATTAATATGATCAGCTATGTAGAAACTTCTAAGGCATAAACATGAGGAATATTCAAAGAATAAGAAACTTCGGAACGATAGCACAAGCTAACTATAGCAAAGGCAAGAGCCTTGCCACCTAAAAGCAATAACTAATGGGAACATGTGTAAGAAAATATCCCATTCACAGCAGCAACAAAATCCAAGAATTACCTGAAAAGGACCATCACAAAAATCAATGGGGTCTTTATAGAGGCAACTATAAAAGCTTACTGAGATAAAAGTAAAATAAGTCCCAAACAAACAGTACTGTATCATATTCATTGATGGAACACACATCACTGTAAAGATGTCCATTCTCATTTACACGCTCAGTGCCTTACCTGTAGCTGCCGAGATGACAATCGAGCTTGGGCTGCTGTCTTCTGCTCCCAGAATCAGTCTGGAAAACCACAGAAGAAAGAATTTAAAAAAAAACAACAATGAAATCTCAACAACAAAACATAGGTCAGCAAGGAGAGCCTCCCTCGGGGAGGCTGAGGGCTGCATTGAATTCCTACTTGCCTTTGGGGTGAAGGAGTTCTGGGGCTAAGAGATACTGGGAATAGTTTGTGACTAGTAATAGAAGGCAGTGGACAGGAAAAGGAAGAGCAAAGTTTTTAAACTTCTGCTTCTGCTCCACTGCAGAAATCTGAGGCTGCACCTAACATCACAGATGCCAGTAGGCCTGGGGTAATATCAAGGACAGCGAGAAAGACCGCTTGACTATGACTCGAGTCTGCTAATAACCACCAAAAAACAGTCTAGTGAGAAAGGG
>NW_024340698.1:1660160-1680479 GCF_902729225.1 Pteropus medius | reverse complement strand
GCCTGGAGGTGATCTCCGGCATTGATGTGAAGGAAGTGGACCCCACCACTCACTCCTACGTCCTTATCAACTCACTGGATTTCACCTATGATGATACGTTTAGTGACGACCGGAGCATGCCTAAAAATGGCCTCCTGATAATCATCCTGGGTATGATCTTTATGGTGGGCAACTGCGCCCCTGAGAAAGACATCTGGGATTTCCTGAATATGATGGGAATATATGCTGGGAGGGAGCACTTCATTTACGGGGAGCCCAGGAAGCTCATCACCAGAGATTGGGTGCAGGAGAATTACCTAGAGTACCAGCAAGTGCCTGATAGTGATCCACCACGCTACCAGTTCCTGTGGGGTCCCAGGGCCCATGCTGAAACTAGCAAGTTGAAAGTTCTGGAATTTTTGGCCAAGATCAAAGGGACTGACCCCGTTTCCTTCTCCTGCTGGTACGAGGAAGCTTTAAGAGATGAGGAAGAGAGAGCCCGGGGCAGAGTTTACCCCACAGATCGCGCTGCTGCCATGTTCATTGCACAGCGTCGTCCGGCAGCCCCTCCTTCCCCAACTGAAGAATGAGCCCGCATCTTCACTCTGTGTTTGAGGGTCAGGGTCAGGGGAGAACACAGTGTACAACAACTTTCTGTTCCTGTTCTGTCTGGGCGACTTGGAGGTTTATCTTTTTTCTTTTCTTTTCTTTTCTTTTTCTCCTTTTGGTATTTTTCAAACGCTGCTGTTTCATTCGCTTTAGAATCCAAGTGGGTAAAATTTGCAAAGCAAATTGGGGAACAGTCCATCTTCCTTTGTGATCTGGAACAAGAGAACATGACACCGGAATAGGAATTTCCTTGGAAATGTGAAAGAATTCCACAGGAAAAAAAATGTAACGGGTGGTTAATTTTTTTGATTCCCTTAAGCATTTTAGTTTACTCTGTAAAGTTAAAAGATGTACATACCTGGATTTGCTTGGCTTATTCAAGAAAGTAGGAGTAATCTTCATAAATGTTAATAAATGAATTTCGTAAATGCTCACCGACTCACTTGGCAAACATTAATTGTATATGTTCTCTTGGGAAAGCACTGTGTTAATAGTGGACATACTAGGATAAGCAAGACACACCACCAGCCGAAGAATGGTAGAGGCTGGGAGTAGCAGTCATGTCAGGAAGATGGTGAGATGTCCTCCAATGCCTGAAGAACAAGTGAAAACGAGGAGTGAGACGCCAGATGTGAGCAAACAAGTAAAACTGTCCTGAGCCAAGGCGGCGTGGGGCTTTGGGAGACTGCAATTCCTTCCGTGGGAGTTAATTCTAAGTTAAGCCGTGGGTGGTCGGATTCTCAGACGGGTGTGTTTTAGAAGTGAGAGAAAAGCCTGGAATGGAAAACTGCTTCGTAGTTACTTTTGGACCACGGGTAAACCAGAGAGAAATCTCCACCTGGGGCAGGTATGGAGGGCGTCCTGAACTCTTGTCCCAGTGCAGTTAATGCAGTGTGTGAACTGGGTGTTCTAGACACATCATCCGCAATGATTTCTTGAGGATAAGGTGATACTCCCTCGAGGTGGTACCCAGAATCCACTAGACTGGCACCCTTTTCCCTGGCCTGAGAGAGCCAGAGCCTGCTCCGGGAAACTGACAGTAACGGTAGCTTGTCTTGAGTGTAATTAGGCCACCTCTAAGCAAGGTCTAGATATGGGTGGCAGTGGAATGAATGAAAATAGCGTTTTGGATGGCTGCGTAGCTGGGAGGGAAGGAAGGAGATGGTCTTTGACTTAAATTCTAGGAACTCTTGAGTTATGGCAGCTGGGGAAGACTAACCCATACCCAAATAACATATTCTCTAGGACGGGGGTCCCCAACCCCTGGGCCGTGGCCTGTTAGGAACGGCTGCACGGCGGGACGTGAGTGGCGGGCGAGCGGGCGAAGCTACATCGGTATTTGCAGCCGCTCCCCAGCCTTAGCATCACCGCCTCGGCTGTACTTCAGATCATCGGGCATTAGATTCTCATAGGAGCACCGGTCCCTGGTGCCACAAATGTTGAGGACCGCTGCTCTAAGAGGAAAACTTGTTAACAATTTTGATTTGCGAAGCTGCATTCTTGCCTGATTTGCTGTTGTCTCCTATTGGGCTGCATATTAGCTGAGAATGTCCTAGGGAAAAAAAAAAAAAAAAACAGAGGAAAGGGCAGTAGGGTCTGGGGACAAAATACTGTGAGAAATTTCTGCCATTCGTTAAAGATTCGGTCAACGTCAGGCACTGTGCCAGATGCCTGCCTGCCTGCCTTTACGTACATCCCAGCAATCCTTCCTATAAGACAGGGCTTATCAAACTTATTTAACAGGTGATGAATCTAAGGCTCACAGCGCTTGGTAATTTCCCCAAGATTTTACTGTTACTAAGTGACGGGGGCTGGGACAGGAACCTTGGTCTGAATTCAGCTAGGGCCTACATTGTTCCAACGCCTAGCCTGAGCCGGGTCTTCTGTCTCTTACTCCATTTCTCTTCTCAGGACTCCATAATATCCCTCGGGAGACAAAAAGAAGGGCCATGTGACAAGGTACTAAAAGCAGACCTAGAAAGGAAGGGTGAATGAGACTACAACATAATTTGGGACTGGTCTGAGCTTTATTTAGGGTCCTGCAGCTCTGAGCCCCGGGATACCTTAACAGTTGACTCTGCCCAGGTGCTGCCGTTTGCATCCAGTCCTAGCAATTTCCCGCTTTACCGGCCCCACACCCTGATCTTCCCCAGTGTGGCCTTGTTTTGTACTGATCTCAGCCTATCAATGACCTGTGTTGTGGCTGGACCAGCCCTTGTGGTGATTATTATGATTGCAAGACACCCCTCAGCAATAACCACCAGGAAACTTGGAAAAGACACTGGCTTATTACTTACAAGACCTACAAGGTACACAGCACACCTGGGGCCATACAGCAGGGCGAGGGAAGGGGAGAGGGAGGGAGGGAGGGACGGAGAGTGTGCAAATACCTGGGGTTCTGCTTTTAATGGGTTGAGGGTTGGGGGCCTAGGGTTTCACAGGCTCACTATTGGAGAATATAAAATATAAGAGCGGGAATTTAAAGCACAGGAAGAGAAAATAAAACCAGGTAGTCCAAATGGTCAGTTACTGAAATCAACCAAGATTTCTAAAACGAGAGAGCCTCTGTGGGGGTGGTGGCCCGGCTCTTTATCCAGTCCTCTGGCTGCCAGTGTATTAGTATGTGGTGTTACATAGGCCAGTATTCATTGCCACAGAATATCTACCCTCTAGTGTGCCAACTGCTCAGAATACATGAGAGGCTTCCTGAGCCATGGACATCATCTAGATCTAATTCAAGGCATGTACACACGGAGACCTGTATCTGCAGAGTCAGTGATGTGATGAGTCCCAGACAGCTTCCAGCCCTGGAACACTGGCAAAGATGCCCGGTTCCACTGGAGCACTCTAGAGTGTTACTCAAGCAAATTACATAAGAAAGCAGCTATGCTCTTCCCGATGTTACGTAGTGGCAGCCCTAAGGCCTGGGGAAGTGTCTGGCATGCTACTGGTCCACTTGTCCAGTTGACCTATTTACTTAGACCATACTGCAACGTTTCGCTGGTATTGATGATTTCAAGATTTCCCTATCCTATTTATGTAATTTATCTAGTACCACCCACATAGATTCCCACCATCTCCCCTTTTGGACCCTTCTCCTCCCTACACTGAACTGAAAACTCGTGGCGCTGACTGCCAGTCTGCCTGGGTCTCTCAGGATTTGCTTTTGCATATAGTCTCTCTTGTAGACACTGATATTTGCTCTATCCAGGACACTCTCAGTGCTCACAGCCTTATGGACTCCTGTGTGGTTGGTCACCTTCCCTGGCTCCTAGTCATTCTGAGTCTTCAAATTAAAGGGGAAATGTCCTCCTGACATGTTAAAATTTAAATCATGCCCAGAGGAATCTTTTTACTTCGGACATCATTGTATAAACCTAGCTTGATATGGGTGAGGGAGTAAGTTAATTTTCTGCTTAACCTAATGATAAAATGGGAGACACATAGTAGAATAACGTTGATACAATATTTTTTCACTTGTAATTTTTACCAAAATTGAAAATATTGGTAAAATAATATTTTTGAAAATGTGGGATATTCACATACAGTAAATTCACATCCAGAAAATATATTGGAATAAAATTATGGCAATATTTATAAAACTTTATTCATACCGTTTGCAAGTTAACTCAACTTCTGTTATGTCTTTCTGATTAGAAAACATACATTTTCCCAAGAACATATGTTCAAAGATGTTTATTTCAGTTCTGTTAATCATAGCAGCCAATGGGAAACAACATATATGACCATCAACAGAAGTGTCTAATTATGGCACATACATAATTTAGAATTCTAGGGTGTAAATACTGTCATGGAAAGATCTTTCACTTTTTAAGTGGCAAAGGTAAGTGGTAGGTTAATATATACATCATTACCAAGTATGTTAAAAAGAAAAACTATATTTTTAACACATCTATGAAAAATTCCACAGTAAGCTTTAAAATAAGACATGCTAGAATGTTAATTGTAATTACCTCTGAGAAGGAGGCTGAATTTTGGAGGAACTTGATAAAAGGGAGCATTGTAATTGATTTGTATTTTTAGAATTTTTTACAAGAATATATGGACTACCACCTTTGTAAGTAAAATATTTGAATAAGCCCCAAACCAGAATAGGTGTGTATTAATCAGTTAAAGTAACTACTAGCTGATGCAATGACAAAACCTGAAATACAAGTGGCTTAACACAACAAATGTTTTGTTGCTGTTCACATGAATTCTGACTTTCGTTGGCATAGACTTTCTGCTCTTAGGCAATTCAAGGATCCAGGCTGCTTCTACTTTGTAGCTCCACTGAGTCAACATGGAGTCTCTACATTTCCTGCTGAATGGCAGAGGGAGCATGGTAGCACACTGGCCCCTGCCTAACTACAAGTAGACCACCCAGAAAGGAGAGAAAGACAAGATGTGGATGAGCACTTGTTGTCTCTCCCATAAGCTATCATAGAGTAGGTGCTCAATAAAAAGCAACTATTATAATTTGTTATGACAATGCTTTTCATTTCTTGAAGTTTATGAGAAAATCAATTTTTCCCTAAAATCCGCTTTTCAAAAGCCTACAATGTGACAGGGTGCTTTCAAATACAGGATCACATCTAGTTTTCAAAGGATCTCATAAATCTTTGGGAGAGTACACCCTTCACTTAATAACACTTTTCTGCACTGCTCTTTGCAATAACCTATAAAATCTCAGCAAACTAGGAATCTTCTCTTTCCTTGTGATGCGTGGTCAAAATATTAATTTATGATCCTCTGCTACCTCCACATGACTAACCATTCCTGAAGACCTGTATGGGTGCATTTTGGCACACTGCAAACCAAGATTTTACTGTGGAGCAGGTACACAGACAAGAGGTAATGCAAGGATGGCTATTTTAGTCAGCTTGGGCTGCAATAACAAGATAAACCACCATAAACTGGGTGGTTTAAACAACAGAAGTGTATTTCTCACTGTGTAGCATGGGGCAAACGGTTAATAATGTTGTAATATGTAAGGGGGAAGAGGGGTACTAGATTTAGTGAATTGATCACTTTGTGAGTTATATGGATCTTTGATCACTATGCTATACAACTGAAACTAGTATATTATTGTATGCCAACTATAAGTGAAAAAAAAACTCATTGAATTGTACAATAGAAATACAAGCAACTAATTGTCTCTTATATTTCAATAAAGACTAAAAAAAGTCCTTACAAATAGCAGAAACATGTTAAAGACAATAAAAAAAAAACATTGTGCTAAGTGAAAGAAGCCAGTCATGAAAGACCACATTGTATGATTCTATTTATATGAATTGTCCAGAACAGTTAAATTTATAGAGAAAGAAAGTAAATTAGTGGCTGCAGAATGTTGGAGAGTATTGAAGAAATGGGTAGTGACTGCTAATAGGAACAAAAGTTTTGGGGGGCTGATGAAAATTTTCTAAATTTGATTATGGTGATGGTTTCATAACTGTGGGAATATACCATTGAGTCGTATACTTAAAATAGGTGAATTGTATGGTAGATGAATTATATCTTAATAAAGCTATTACTTTAAAATACTCAACTGCAAGAAAACAAATAACTAAATTTAAAAAAAACAGGCAAAATATTTGAACATACAATTCAGCAAAGAAGATATATGGAAAAATAAATACATGAAAAAGTGCTTAAAGTCATTAGCTGTTAGGGGGGGGAACACAACCCATCAAACCACGATAAGATACTCATGCAGTACTCTGAATGGCTAAAAAAAAAAAAAAGCAAGACAAACCAAGTGCACTAATGTGGCAACTCTCATATATTCATATATTGCTGGTGAGAATTCAAAATGGTATAGCCTCTCTGGAAAACAGTTTGGCAATATCTTATAAAGTTTAACGTTCATTTACCATATGACATGACAATCATATGCCCAAGTGTTTACCTGGACAAATGAAAACTTATTACACAAAAGCCTGTTCATGAATGTTTATAGTAGCTCCATTCATAATCATGAAAAACGAAAACAACACAAATGTCTTTCAACAGTGAATAGGTTAACGAAGTGTGGTACATCTAGACAATCGATAGAGATATTATATAAAATATTTTTTATATATGTGTGTATATATCTGTATGCACACACGTGCATGCACATATGCACACATAATTTAAATTCAACAGTCACTGCCAGGATTGTTTAGAACTTTGACCACTGACAAAAGTTTTTTGATATGAGTAACATTTTATCTCTGAGATTGTTTAGAATTGCTGTGATAATTAAAAATCAGACCAACTTGTAGTCAGTAGTGTTGTTTTAAGTTCCCTACAAACAATGCACTACTCTGAGAAGGATTACTCTTATCACCTCAACTCCGCTATGCCATTCTCTTCTGTGGTTCTGGAATAAAAGCCCTTAGACATAGAGAAACTGATCCTGGGAGCAAGAAATCAGTGGACTGAAGGGTGCAAGAGATGTGAGTGGGGACTCTGATAGTGTCTACTATAGACAACCAAATCCTGGTTTAAACAAATCAATTGTGAGTATGTATGTATGTTTAAACAAACAAACAAACAAACAAATAAGTCCCCAGTGGGGGCAATTGGATAACTCTTAATATGTATTTGATACCAGGCAATATAAAGGAATTATTTTTAATATTGAGGGTGTATTAATAATTTGGTTTTGTTAGAAAATGTCTTGTTTTAGAGATGCTTTCTGAAATATTTCATAGTAGAATTTCACAATATCTGTAATTTACTTTTAAATTAGGCAATACAGATATGGCAGGTGTTAATTATTAAAGACATGTGATGAGTATATGAGGATTTATTATACTCTTCCGTCTACTTATATGCTTGAATTTTTTTATAATAAAAGGTTTTCAAAATAAAAAAAAAATGCATCAGAAAATCCCAGAAACATTGAGTCTCTTAGTGCCAGAGCTAGTGAACCCTCACTCCAATAAGATCCCACAGCTTTATTATGGTACATCCCAAGATGAATCGGAGTTAAAGAAAGCTTGGAACATCTCAAATTCTTGTCCCTTGGAGAGGAAAATGGAAAAGCAAGCAACATTCTTTATAAAGCTTCCACCCTAAAATTCTAAAATAAAGATTATGTAGGACTGAAACGGACATACAGCTATACTGAAAGCTTGGTTTTCCAGCCGGCAGGCCCTATTCCCTGCAGAAGCCTGACGACTGGTTGCAGAGAGGACATCAACTCTCTTTTTAAGTCAGTGTGACATGGGTGTCAGTAATTTGCAAAGAATAGAGTCTTGTCACATTCCTCGACCTATAAGGTGAAGTCATAAAGGGCCATGAAGCTTTCACTTTTTTCACTGGAACATCTGCTCTTGGAACCCTGGGTCAACATGTAAGAGGTCTGATATCCTGTAGCCACCATGATGAAGGGCTATATGTAGGAGCTCCAGTCAATAGTCCAGCTCAACCTTCCAGCCATCCATGTGAAGGCACCAGGCATGTGACTGGAGCCATCACCCTCCAGATCAACAAAATAAAAAGACTCAGCCATGCCCTGACCAAATTTTTGACCCCTGAAAAATCATGAGATGTTTTATTAAGTCACTAAAAAAAAATCAATCATTGTTACTGACTTGCTTATTTGTGTCCCCCTACCCCCAAATCCATATGTTGAAACCATAATTCCCAATGGGGTAGTGTTAGGAGATGGGGTCTTTGGGAGGTAATTAGGTTTTGATAAGAATATGATGGTAGAAACTCCATGATGACATAAGTATCCTCGGCCATGTGACAATAAAATGAGAAGATGGTTCTCTGCAAACCAGGAAGAAAGGTCCTCACCAGACATCAAATCTGCCAGTTTACTGATCTTGGACCTTTCACACCCCAGAACAGTGAGAAATACACTTCTGTTGTTTAAACCACCCAGTTTATGGTGGTTTATCTTGTTATTGCAGCCCAAGCTGACTAAAATAGCCATCCTTGCATTACCTCTTGTCTGTGTACCTGCTCCACAGTAAAATCTTGGTTTGCAGTGTGCCAAAATGCACCCATACAGGTCTTCAGGAATGGTTAGTCATGTGGAGGTAGCAGAGGATCATAAATTAATATTTTGACCACGCATCACAAGGAAAGAGAAGATTCCTAGTTTGCTGAGATTTTATAGGTTATTGCAAAGAGCAGTGCAGAAAAGTGTTATTAAGTGAAGGGTGTACTCTCCCAAAGATTTATGAGATCCTTTGAAAACTAGATGTGATCCTGTATTTGAAAGCACCCTGTCACATTGTAGGCTTTTGAAAAGCGGATTTTAGGGAAAAATTGATTTTCTCATAAACTTCAAGAAATGAAAAGCATTGTCATAACAAATTATAATAGTTGCTTTTTATTGAGCACCTACTCTATGATAGCTTATGGGAGAGACAACAAGTGCTCATCCACATCTTGTCTTTCTCTCCTTTCTGGGTGGTCTACTTGTAGTTAGGCAGGGGCCAGTGTGCTACCATGCTCCCTCTGCCATTCAGCAGGAAATGTAGAGACTCCATGTTGACTCAGTGGAGCTACAAAGTAGAAGCAGCCTGGATCCTTGAATTGCCTAAGAGCAGAAAGTCTATGCCAACGAAAGTCAGAATTCATGTGAACAGCAACAAAACATTTGTTGTGTTAAGCCACTTGTATTTCAGGTTTTGTCATTGCATCAGCTAGTAGTTACTTTAACTGATTAATACACACCTATTCTGGTTTGGGGCTTATTCAAATATTTTACTTACAAAGGTGGTAGTCCATATATTCTTGTAAAAAATTCTAAAAATACAAATCAATTACAATGCTCCCTTTTATCAAGTTCCTCCAAAATTCAGCCTCCTTCTCAGAGGTAATTACAATTAACATTCTAGCATGTCTTATTTTAAAGCTTACTGTGGAATTTTTCATAGATGTGTTAAAAATATAGTTTTTCTTTTTAACATACTTGGTAATGATGTATATATTAACCTACCACTTACCTTTGCCACTTAAAAAGTGAAAGATCTTTCCATGACAGTATTTACACCCTAGAATTCTAAATTATGTATGTGCCATAATTAGACACTTCTGTTGATGGTCATATATGTTGTTTCCCATTGGCTGCTATGATTAACAGAACTGAAATAAACATCTTTGAACATATGTTCTTGGGAAAATGTATGTTTTCTAATCAGAAAGACATAACAGAAGTTGAGTTAACTTGCAAACGGTATGAATAAAGTTTTATAAATATTGCCATAATTTTATTCCAATATATTTTCTGGATGTGAATTTACTGTATGTGAATATCCCACATTTTCAAAAATATTATTTTACCAATATTTTCAATTTTGGTAAAAATTACAAGTGAAAAAATATTGTATCAACGTTATTCTACTATGTGTCTCCCATTTTATCATTAGGTTAAGCAGAAAATTAACTTACTCCCTCACCCATATCAAGCTAGGTTTATACAATGATGTCCGAAGTAAAAAGATTCCTCTGGGCATGATTTAAATTTTAACATGTCAGGAGGACATTTCCCCTTTAATTTGAAGACTCAGAATGACTAGGAGCCAGGGAAGGTGACCAACCACACAGGAGTCCATAAGGCTGTGAGCACTGAGAGTGTCCTGGATAGAGCAAATATCAGTGTCTACAAGAGAGACTATATGCAAAAGCAAATCCTGAGAGACCCAGGCAGACTGGCAGTCAGCGCCACGAGTTTTCAGTTCAGTGTAGGGAGGAGAAGGGTCCAAAAGGGGAGATGGTGGGAATCTATGTGGGTGGTACTAGATAAATTACATAAATAGGATAGGGAAATCTTGAAATCATCAATACCAGCGAAACGTTGCAGTATGGTCTAAGTAAATAGGTCAACTGGACAAGTGGACCAGTAGCATGCCAGACACTTCCCCAGGCCTTAGGGCTGCCACTACGTAACATCGGGAAGAGCATAGCTGCTTTCTTATGTAATTTGCTTGAGTAACACTCTAGAGTGCTCCAGTGGAACCGGGCATCTTTGCCAGTGTTCCAGGGCTGGAAGCTGTCTGGGACTCATCACATCACTGACTCTGCAGATACAGGTCTCCGTGTGTACATGCCTTGAATTAGATCTAGATGATGTCCATGGCTCAGGAAGCCTCTCATGTATTCTGAGCAGTTGGCACACTAGAGGGTAGATATTCTGTGGCAATGAATACTGGCCTATGTAACACCACATACTAATACACTGGCAGCCAGAGGACTGGATAAAGAGCCGGGCCACCACCCCCACAGAGGCTCTCTCGTTTTAGAAATCTTGGTTGATTTCAGTAACTGACCATTTGGACTACCTGGTTTTATTTTCTCTTCCTGTGCTTTAAATTCCCGCTCTTATATTTTATATTCTCCAATAGTGAGCCTGTGAAACCCTAGGCCCCCAACCCTCAACCCATTAAAAGCAGAACCCCAGGTATTTGCACACTCTCCGTCCCTCCCTCCCTCCCTCTCCCCTTCCCTCGCCCTGCTGTATGGCCCCAGGTGTGCTGTGTACCTTGTAGGTCTTGTAAGTAATAAGCCAGTGTCTTTTCCAAGTTTCCTGGTGGTTATTGCTGAGGGGTGTCTTGCAATCATAATAATCACCACAAGGGCTGGTCCAGCCACAACACAGGTCATTGATAGGCTGAGATCAGTACAAAACAAGGCCACACTGGGGAAGATCAGGGTGTGGGGCCGGTAAAGCGGGAAATTGCTAGGACTGGATGCAAACGGCAGCACCTGGGCAGAGTCAACTGTTAAGGTATCCCGGGGCTCAGAGCTGCAGGACCCTAAATAAAGCTCAGACCAGTCCCAAATTATGTTGTAGTCTCATTCACCCTTCCTTTCTAGGTCTGCTTTTAGTACCTTGTCACATGGCCCTTCTTTTTGTCTCCCGAGGGATATTATGGAGTCCTGAGAAGAGAAATGGAGTAAGAGACAGAAGACCCGGCTCAGGCTAGGCGTTGGAACAATGTAGGCCCTAGCTGAATTCAGACCAAGGTTCCTGTCCCAGCCCCCGTCACTTAGTAACAGTAAAATCTTGGGGAAATTACCAAGCGCTGTGAGCCTTAGATTCATCACCTGTTAAATAAGTTTGATAAGCCCTGTCTTATAGGAAGGATTGCTGGGATGTACGTAAAGGCAGGCAGGCAGGCATCTGGCACAGTGCCTGACGTTGACCGAATCTTTAACGAATGGCAGAAATTTCTCACAGTATTTTGTCCCCAGACCCTACTGCCCTTTCCTCTGTTTTTTTTTTTTTTTTTTTTCCCTAGGACATTCTCAGCTAATATGCAGCCCAATAGGAGACAACAGCAAATCAGGCAAGAATGCAGCTTCGCAAATCAAAATTGTTAACAAGTTTTCCTCTTAGAGCAGCGGTCCTCAACATTTGTGGCACCAGGGACCGGTGCTCCTATGAGAATCTAATGCCCGATGATCTGAAGTACAGCCGAGGCGGTGATGCTAAGGCTGGGGAGCGGCTGCAAATACCGATGTAGCTTCGCCCGCTCGCCCGCCACTCACGTCCCGCCGTGCAGCCGTTCCTAACAGGCCACGGCCCAGGGGTTGGGGACCCCCGTCCTAGAGAATATGTTATTTGGGTATGGGTTAGTCTTCCCCAGCTGCCATAACTCAAGAGTTCCTAGAATTTAAGTCAAAGACCATCTCCTTCCTTCCCTCCCAGCTACGCAGCCATCCAAAACGCTATTTTCATTCATTCCACTGCCACCCATATCTAGACCTTGCTTAGAGGTGGCCTAATTACACTCAAGACAAGCTACCGTTACTGTCAGTTTCCCGGAGCAGGCTCTGGCTCTCTCAGGCCAGGGAAAAGGGTGCCAGTCTAGTGGATTCTGGGTACCACCTCGAGGGAGTATCACCTTATCCTCAAGAAATCATTGCGGATGATGTGTCTAGAACACCCAGTTCACACACTGCATTAACTGCACTGGGACAAGAGTTCAGGACGCCCTCCATACCTGCCCCAGGTGGAGATTTCTCTCTGGTTTACCCGTGGTCCAAAAGTAACTACGAAGCAGTTTTCCATTCCAGGCTTTTCTCTCACTTCTAAAACACACCCGTCTGAGAATCCGACCACCCACGGCTTAACTTAGAATTAACTCCCACGGAAGGAATTGCAGTCTCCCAAAGCCCCACGCCGCCTTGGCTCAGGACAGTTTTACTTGTTTGCTCACATCTGGCGTCTCACTCCTCGTTTTCACTTGTTCTTCAGGCATTGGAGGACATCTCACCATCTTCCTGACATGACTGCTACTCCCAGCCTCTACCATTCTTCGGCTGGTGGTGTGTCTTGCTTATCCTAGTATGTCCACTATTAACACAGTGCTTTCCCAAGAGAACATATACAATTAATGTTTGCCAAGTGAGTCGGTGAGCATTTACGAAATTCATTTATTAACATTTATGAAGATTACTCCTACTTTCTTGAATAAGCCAAGCAAATCCAGGTATGTACATCTTTTAACTTTACAGAGTAAACTAAAATGCTTAAGGGAATCAAAAAAATTAACCACCCGTTACATTTTTTTTCCTGTGGAATTCTTTCACATTTCCAAGGAAATTCCTATTCCGGTGTCATGTTCTCTTGTTCCAGATCACAAAGGAAGATGGACTGTTCCCCAATTTGCTTTGCAAATTTTACCCACTTGGATTCTAAAGCGAATGAAACAGCAGCGTTTGAAAAATACCAAAAGGAGAAAAAGAAAAGAAAAGAAAAGAAAAAAGATAAACCTCCAAGTCGCCCAGACAGAACAGGAACAGAAAGTTGTTGTACACTGTGTTCTCCCCTGACCCTGACCCTCAAACACAGAGTGAAGATGCGGGCTCATTCTTCAGTTGGGGAAGGAGGGGCTGCCGGACGACGCTGTGCAATGAACATGGCAGCAGCGCGATCTGTGGGGTAAACTCTGCCCCGGGCTCTCTCTTCCTCATCTCTTAAAGCTTCCTCGTACCAGCAGGAGAAGGAAACGGGGTCAGTCCCTTTGATCTTGGCCAAAAATTCCAGAACTTTCAACTTGCTAGTTTCAGCATGGGCCCTGGGACCCCACAGGAACTGGTAGCGTGGTGGATCACTATCAGGCACTTGCTGGTACTCTAGGTAATTCTCCTGCACCCAATCTCTGGTGATGAGCTTCCTGGGCTCCCCGTAAATGAAGTGCTCCCTCCCAGCATATATTCCCATCATATTCAGGAAATCCCAGATGTCTTTCTCAGGGGCGCAGTTGCCCACCATAAAGATCATACCCAGGATGATTATCAGGAGGCCATTTTTAGGCATGCTCCGGTCGTCACTAAACGTATCATCATAGGTGAAATCCAGTGAGTTGATAAGGACGTAGGAGTGAGTGGTGGGGTCCACTTCCTTCACATCAATGCCGGAGATCACCTCCAGGCACCTACAAGCTTTCTTAAAGATCACAGGGTATTCACTCTTACACCCTTTGATAACAAGCTTCAACATCTCTGCCTCTGTAATTGGCTTCCTCAGTCGATACTTGAGGATCATGAAATGCACCAAATCAGTCACCTTCTCATCTAGCGAATCCCTACTCAGGGATTCAGTGTCTATGGAGAGCTGCAGAGAGCTTGTATCCTCATCTTGGCTGCTGGAGTCTCCATCTGAAGTGCTCCGTGATGTGGAGGAGGAGGGAGAGGAGGAGCCGGAACTCTGAGGACTACGGGGAGGACTTAATGACTGAGCAGCAGGCTGCTGCTCCTCCTCCTCTTTCTCCTCCTCTCCCTTCTCCTCCTCCTCTTCCTCCTCCACCTCCTCCTCTTCCTCCTCATGCTCTTCCTCCTCCTCTTCAATGTCTGGGATCACAGGAGAGGAAGGAGAGGAAGACGAGGTGGGGGGATAGGAGAAGGTGAAAGAGCAAGAGGAAACGGAAGCAGTCTCCTCCTCCTCCTCCTCCTCCTCATCTACGGGCGCCTCTGCTACCACCAGGCCCTGTGTCTCACTTTGGGTCTGAAAGTTTGGCTCGAATGTGAGGCGTGGACGCTTTGGAAAGTGAGGCATGATGACTCTTGTTGCTGGCAGCAGGTAGAAGTGTGAGCAGGAGATGGGATCCCACGGGCCTGAGGGAGAGAGGGAGAGAGGGAGAGGGTCAACGGCCTCAGCAGAGACACGTACCCTTGGCAGCTCTGACAGAGGCCGACTTACAGGTCTCCGCCTTAGGGTCTGCTCTAGGGCCTCACAGGGCTCCTGTCTTCCCGGTCGTTTTCTCTCCCAGGAACCTGCAGAAGGATGTGAGAAAGCTCCTCAGGGTGCAGCCGGCTAGCGCAGCCCAAGGCTTCCGGGTCTGACTGTGAGCAGGTGGGGTCGAGGGCTGTGGGGTCCCTTCTGCTCCGGCATGGGTAGGGTCCTTGATAGACATTCCGGGTGTGAACTTCACATTGGCTCGCTCCTAGCTCTGCCTGGGCCTCCTCTGCTCTGCTGACCTGAGGACATGGACCTCACACCAAGGCCCTCTCCTCACTGCTCCTGGAGCCCCTGACAAGCTCGGTGAGGTCCCGACTGTTCTAGAGTGGATGATCCCTTCCATGCTCACTAAGGCACTCACCTTTCCCCTAACGAGGCCCCCCACCTCCTCCCTCCCACCCCCTCCCGCATGACACCAAGGGCTGGCTGAAGTCTGGGCGGATCCCTCTCTCCTACCTGACGGTGACCCTCATCCCTCACACTGATGCCTGGTAGGGCCTGTGAGCCCTCCCTCCACTGTCCTGAGTCTGGCCCCTTTAGAACAGGCCCTCACCTCCCTGAGACCACCAAGGAGGAAGTGAGGGTGCGCCACGTCCAGCCATTGTGCCTCAGGGCCTCCCAAAGCCGACAGCAGGGGCAGGGTAGGGCTGGGTATGCCCTCAGTGCTAGGGTGAGGCTGCGCCCTCAGTCCTCGCTCAGGGTCCTGATCTTAGACCCCGGCAGAGTCTAGGGCTCCTCTCTCTGCTCACCTGATGTGGCTCCCCCTCAGACTGCCACCCCGCCGGAACGAGGCCGTCAGCTCCCTGAGAACCCATGGACAAAACCGACGAGGCACCACGTCTTGCCACGCCTGCTAGGGTCTTCCAGTGCTGACAGCAAGGGCTGGACTCCATCTGTTCTTCGGTGGGGCTAGCCTCAATCCTCCCTCATGATATTCAACTTTCCTCCTGGCAGGGCCTGGGCCACCCCCTGCTGACTGGACATAGCCCCCTCAGAACATAACTTCACCCGGCCGAGACACCTCCCCCACCCTCGGAGAAAATCAGGGCATACCATATCCTGCCAACCCTGCCCGTGTCCTCCCAGGGCTGAGAACAGAAGACTGCCAGGCCCTGTGTGGTCTCTTCTTTCTGGGGTGGGAAGTACCTCTGGTCCTCACCAAGGGTCCTTCCTTTGACTCCTGGTAGAATTCGGGACTCCTCTCTCTTCAGACCTGATGTGAGGCTCCCTCCGCTGACCTGCCTTCGCACTCAGACCAAGGCTCTCACCTCCCTGAGACTGTCGAGACAAAATTAAAGAGACATCACATCCGGCCACCCCTGCCCAGGGTCTCCCAGGGCTGATAGCAGTGGCCAGACCCCATCTGTGCCGGGATGGGGGTTCCCTCTGTCCTCCCTCAAGGTGTCCCTCTTTGCTCCTTGCAGGGCCCGGGCTCACCTCCTCTGGTGACCTGAAATCGGCCCCTCAGAACAAGGCCTCACCTCCCAGAAACGCCTCCACCCACCCCACGAAGGAAGTGACGGCACAGCACATCTGGGCATTTCTGCTGAGACCCTCCCGGGGACGACAGCGGGGACAGGGTGCAGTTTCTATGAGGCTCCTGCTGTCTGGGTTGGGGGATACCCTTAGTACTCCTTCGAGGTCCTTATCTGACCTTGACTCCTCACAGATCCTGGGACTCTTCCCTCTGCTGATGTCACCAGCTCAGACCAAGGCCTTCACCTACCTCCCTGGGACACTCCAGACAAAAGTGAAAAGTCGGCCAATCCAGACACCCCTGTCTGGCGTCTGTACTGGCATGGGGAATACACTCAATCCTCCCTCCAGGTATTTATTCATCTGTACTCCTGGCAAGGCCTAGCTTCCCCTCTGCTGACCTGAAGCTCCCCCTCCAACCAAGACCTCACCTCCCTAAAGCACTCCATCACCTTGACTCCCGGTAGAGCTCCTGGAAAAAGTGAGAGTTCCTCCCATCTGGCCAACGCTGCTCAGATCCTCCCAGGACTGAGATTCTGTGGGGTCCTTCTTTTGGGGGAGGGGTGCCTTCAAGCCTCACCAAGGGCCCTTACCTTGATGCCTGACAGGCCCAGGGACTCCTCCCTCTTCTAAACTGATGCGCCCCGCCTCAGACTGTCACGTCTTTAGACCAAGGCCCTTACCTCTCTGAGACCTTCCCTCAGAGAAAAGTAAAGAAATGCCACATCTGACCAACATTGCCGTGGGCTCTTGGGATTGACCAGAGAGGCTGGGCAGGGCCGGGACACACTCACTAGGGCTGAGGCATTTTCAGGGCAGGCCCAGGGCCACATCTACCCAGGTTGGGAGGGCCTCTCGCTCCTCCCTCACAGTCCCCTGCTTGATGGCTGGCAGGGCCTGGGACTGCACCCTCTTAATGACCTGAGGTCACGACCCTCAAAAAAGCCTCAGCTCCCTCAGTCTCTCAAAGTGGAAGTCAGAAAATGCCACCTTTGACAACTCTGCTGTGTGGCCTCCCAGGCCTGACAGCAGGGGCAAATTTCTGTGAGACCCTATGGGGTGAGAGATTATCTACATGCTCCCTCAGAGACCTCAGCTTGACACCTGGCAAGGTGTGCTATGCCTCCCACTGCCCAACTCAGGCCACACCCACCAGACCAAGTTCTTCATCTCCTTGAGACCACCTCCACCCCCAAAATAATGTGGGGGGTCCACATCCAGCAACCGTGCCCCTGGTACTCTCGTGTTGACGGCAAGGGCAGAGAACCCCTGGGTCTCATCTGTTCTGCAGTAGGACGTGTTCTCAGTCCTTAAACTGACCCTCCCCCCAACAGGGCGTGAGACTCCTCCCTCTGCTACACTGCCCTTGCTCCTTCAGACCTAGGTTCTCTCTCCTTTGAGAACGTCCCGATAAAAGTAAAGAGAGGCCATATCCTGCCACTCCTGCCCAGGGTCTCTTTAGGGCTGACAGCAGGAGCTGAATCCCATCTGTTCTGCAGTGGGAGGTATCTTCTGTCTTTCTTCAACGTATTCATGGTGCCTCCTCAGATGAAGCCTCACTTCCATGGCGCAAGTCCCACCACTTCCTAGCGGAAGTGACGGAGCACCACTTGCGACCCCCATACCTGAGCCCTCCCACGGTTGACTGGGGGCGGGGTGGGGTTTTTGCGGGGTCCCACTGTCTATAGCGGAAGGTCCCATCATCTATTCTCAAAGTGTTCATATTTATTCCTGACGGGGTCTGCATGCCATCCCTTCTGCTGCCCCGAGGATGGTCCCATCTCCGTCAGATGCCAGAAAAATAAGTCAGAGGGCTAAAGGTGGGCCCCTGTGTTCCACAGGCCTGCCCCGTGTGTTTTCAGGGCTGATGCGAGGGGAAGGCTGCTGTGGGGTTCCCTGGATCTGGAGGGGGAGGCCCTCTTACTCCCTCCTCGGGGTGCTCACCTTGAAGCCTCGCAGGGCCTCGCAGGACTGCTCCCTCTACCGACCAGAGTCTGCAGCGCTCAGAAAAAGCCGCATGTTCCCCAGACTCCCAAAATGGAAGTCTGGAGTCCAGCATGGGGTTTCCCAAGCCTGACAACAGGGGTGGGGCGGGGGTTGGGGAGGTGGTTGGGCCTGGACCAGCAGGGAGGGCGGGGTAAGGGAACTCCCTCTATGACGAGGGCTCCCCTCAGTGCTTTCTCAGAGATGCCTAGCAGAGCCGGGGACACTCCCCTCCTCTGACACGCGTCCAGCCCCAATTGACACAGCCTCAGGTGCCTCATACTGCCAAAGTGGAAGGCGGGACACACCATATTCGGGAACCCTGCCTGTGGTCTCTCACAGCTAACTGCGAGTGTGTGGCAGGTCTTGCCACCCCACCCCCACCCCCTCCTCCTCAGGTAGGAGGTCTCCTCCACTAGGCAGGACTCGGGAAAGCCTGGGACTCGTCCCTCTCCTGACGTGACTCGGACCGCTCAGAGAAAGCCTCAGGACCCTCAGACGTCCTAGACCGAAGTCTCGAAACGCCACATCCAACCTCCTGTACTTGGAGCTCCTCGGGCCTGAGGGGCACAGGCAGGACCTAGTTTGGCCCCCACTCTCTGCGGTGGGAGACCTCCCTGTTCTTCCTCAGGGTCCTCACCTGGACGCCTGGCAGAGCCTAGAATTTCTCGCTTTTGCGAACTATCGCCACACTCCTCAGCGAAAGCCGCACGTCCCTCAGCCTCCGCAGACGCGACGAAAGGCTGGGCACCGCAAACCCGCCAACTCTGCCCGGGGCCTCCCAGGGCCGACTGCAGGGCTAGGGTGAGGGTGGAGTCCTTTTCTCTCCAGCGAGCAGTGCCTCGACGCCCCCTTCTTGGTCCTGGCGGTGATGATTGGCCAGACCTCGGCCTCCTCCCTCGCCGAGCTGAAGCCCTGCCCATCAGGCTCAGGGGGATCGAAGTCAGGAAACGGAACATCCGGGGACCCTGCCTGGCCTTCCCAGGATTCAGAGTAAGGCCACGGAGTACGGTGGGGGTGGGGGTGGGGTGGAGGTCGGCGAGTCTCCTTAATCTGCGGTGGGGGCTCCACTCACTCCCCGTTTAGGGTTTTCCCTCACGGTGCTGACCTCTGTCGGACTCCTTCAGACGAGCCTCACATCCCTGAGGACTCCCGAGACGAAAGTCCCAAAACGCTACATCCTACCTCCTGGGCTTGGAGCTCCCTGAGGGGCCTCACTTTGATGTCTGGCAGAGGCCCGTCCCTCCCTCCCTTCTCCCAAACACAGCCCGGAACCATGCTCTGGGGCCTCTCGGGGCTACCCACAGAAACGGGGCAGGGCTGGACCCCATTTCGTCAGGCCCGCAAATCCTCCTGCAGGTCCTCACCTTGACACCTGGCAGGGTCTGGACTCCTCCTCTGCCGACCTATGTCTGCTACTCTCAGACCAAGGCCTCCACCTTCCTGAGACCTCTAAGCCGGAAACAAGGGGGCGCTGCTCAGCCTGAGACTGCTTCCTGGAGACTCCCGGGAGTGACGTCAACAGTGAAGCAGAATTCTGTGGCGTACTCTGTTCTGGAACGAGTGGACCGTCCGCTCAGTCCTCTCTTCGCGGGGCTCCCCATCTCGTATCCTGGCTTCTCGGTTAAAAACGAAGTGGGCAATTATCCCTCCCTGCCGGCTCTGATCGTTTACTCAAGTGCAGCTCTTACAAAGAATACTTTTGGGGTCCAGGCTAGATGCTGGGCGGGGAGTAGCAGCACCCATGACAGAGAAGAAGCCCCACTTCCCATAGGGTCTCTTCACCAGCCAGACTTAGACTTTATTCTAAAACAAATGTATTTTCTACGTGGAAGAGGCTAAAGAGCTTGATTTGGGGACATCATACCTTTTTTGAGCTTATCTGTGCAGTGATTTTCTTTTCTATAACCCCCATCCATAGTGAGAAATAGATTGTACATTATACGTCTCTACCAGGTGTATATTCAAAGTGTGTGTGTGTGTGTGTGCGTGCGTGCGTGTTTCATGAAAGAATATCTACTCTTACTATGGGTGATTCATTGTGATACTATTCCTTTTTAAGTTCATCCTTTAATTCTGCT
>NW_024340698.1:1601638-1659700 GCF_902729225.1 Pteropus medius | reverse complement strand
TTTTTTTTAAAGAAAGACCAGCCCTTTCTCACTAGACTGTTTTTTGGTGGTTATTAGCAGACTCGAGTCATAGTCAAGCGGTCTTTCTCGCTGTCCTTGATATTACCCCAGGCCTACTGGCATCTGTGATGTTAGGTGCAGCCTCAGATTTCTGCAGTGGAGCAGAAGCAGAAGTTTAAAAACTTTGCTCTTCCTTTTCCTGTCCACTGCCTTCTATTACTAGTCACAAACTATTCCCAGTATCTCTTAGCCCCAGAACTCCTTCACCCCAAAGGCAAGTAGGAATTCAATGCAGCCCTCAGCCTCCCCGAGGGAGGCTCTCCTTGCTGACCTATGTTTTGTTGTTGAGATTTCATTGTTGATGTTTTTTTTTTTTTTTAAATTCTTTCTTCTGTGGTTTTCCAGACTGATTCTGGGAGCAGAAGACAGCAGCCCAAGCTCGATTGTCATCTCGGCAGCTACAGGTAAGGCACTGAGCGTGTAAATGAGAATGGACATCTTTACAGTGATGTGTGTTCCATCAATGAATATGATACAGTACTGTTTGTTTGGGACTTATTTTACTTTTATCTCAGTAAGCTTTTATAGTTGCCTCTATAAAGACCCCATTGATTTTTGTGATGGTCCTTTTCAGGTAATTCTTGGATTTTGTTGCTGCTGTGAATGGGATATTTTCTTACACATGTTCCCATTAGTTATTGCTTTTAGGTGGCAAGGCTCTTGCCTTTGCTATAGTTAGCTTGTGCTATCGTTCCGAAGTTTCTTATTCTTTGAATATTCCTCATGTTTATGCCTTAGAAGTTTCTACATAGCTGATCATATTAATACCAAATAGTATCTTTTTTTTTTTCAATATTCATGCCTCTTATTTATCTTGCTAGCCACAGCTCTGGCTTTGTGTTCCAGTGTAGTTTTGAATGGTAGACGTGATACCACATATCTCTGTCTCTTCCCTGACTTTCATGGAAATTTTTATTTGCTATAGATTTTAGGAAATGGAAGTTCCCCCTGTAATCTTCGTTTGCTACGAAATTTCCCATGAACTTGTACTGAATTTCTTTCTACCGTTCTGTTTTCTGTACCCATCGATGTAATCTAAAGTTGTTTCCTCCTGTATTGGTCTGAATTGCGTACCCCAGAATTCGTGTGCTGGAGTCCTAAACCCCGGCATATCAGAATTTGACTGAATTTGGAGATGAGGCTTTTAAAGTGGTGATTAAGGTAAAATGAGGTCATAAGAATGGGCCCTCATCCAATACGACTTGTGTCCTTTTAATAAGAGATTAGGACACAGATACACACAAAAGGAAGATATGTGGAGACTGAGGGAGAAAGGTATGTGAAGACTGAGGGAGAGGACAGCCATCTGCAAGCTAAGGAAACAAGCTTCAGAAGAAACCTGCCAAAGCATTGATCTTGGACTTCTAGCCTCCAGAATTATAAAGAAATAAATTTCTGCTGTTTAGGCCACCCACTCTGTCATAACTTGTTATGATGGCTCTGGCAAACTAATATACTCCTTTAACACAGGGCATTACAATTGAAAGTATTTTCTAATAGTAAATATGTGAAGACTGTGGGAGAGAACAGCCATTTTCAAGGCAAGGAAATGTGCTTTAGAAGATACCAGCCTTGCCATCTGTACTTCAAAATTTATTTTGAAATCTAAACCTCAGGAACTCAGAATGTGACTTAATTTGATCAGGGCAGGGTAGAGGTCTATTTCTCTATCATATTTTCCTTTTGATCTTCACATTGACATTGTGAAAGACTAGACTCCTCACTCTCCTAACCTATGTTTGCTCCCCTAAATTTTAAACTTCCAGCTTCCTGAGACCCCCAAGTGGAAACAAGGGGGTGCTGCTCAACCTGAGACCCCTCCCTGTTGTGTCCCAGGAGTGACATAAGCAGTGAAGCAGCATTCTGAGGGGTACTTTCTGTTCTGGAATGGGTGGACTGGTCAGTCTTCTTCTTTTGGTTCTCCTTATCTTGTATCTTGTCTTAATTAAATACTACGTGGGACATTATCACTGCCTGCCAACTCTCCTTTTGCTCAAGTGCAAGTGTTAATGAAAACGGTTTTGGGTTCCAGGCTACATGCTGGTTAGGGAATAGCATCACCCATGACAGGGAAGAAGCCTCACTTCTCATAGGGTCTTTTCAGCAGCCAGACTTAGACTTTGGAAAGTTTTTATTCTAAAAATATATATTTTCTATATAGAAAAGTCTGAGCAGTGTGATTTTGGGAGTCTTGCCTCTTTTGAGCTTATCTAATGTAATGTCCAGTGTATTGATTTTCTTTTTTATAACCCCCATCCATAGTGAGAAATAGATTGTTTATTGTACATCTCTATCAAATGTGTCATGAAAATGTGTGTCTTTGGGGATCTCTAAATGTGTATATATTAGGCCACTTGAAGTTGTCTCAGTTTAGCAGTGCTTTCTTTATTCATTAGATTTTATTCTCTTGAATTCATTTTCAAAAAGTTTCTATTACTATCTATTCAGGTTTACTAATCATTTTGTGTGCCTTAATCCAAAACAGGTTTTTTTTAAACTCAGACATTTTAGTTTTCAGCTCCCCATGCTCATTTGAGGTCTTTTTATATCTTTCATGTCTATATTTAATACGTTTAAACTTTATTCTTATTTCTTAAAACTATAGAATTCAGATATAATAACTTTTTTTAATGTCCTTACCTACTAACTCTTATCAATTATGCCATTTTAATCCATTGAATCTTCTCATTATGGATTTTACTTTTCTGCTTCTTTACATGCTTGGAATTTTGATTTGATGCTAGACAATGTGAGTTTTACCTTATTGAGTGCTGGGTATTTTTGTATTTCTATAAATCATTCTCTTTGAGCTTTCTTCTGGGACACAGTTAAGTTACTTGGAAATAGCATGGTCCTTTGGGTTGTATTAGTTTCCTAGCCACCACAAGTAGTACAAACTAGGTGGCTTAAAACAACAGAAATGTATTACCTTACAGTTCTACAGGTTAAAAGTCTGAAATCAAGGTGTCAGCAGAGCGAGTTCCTCCTGAGGTCTCTGAGGGCGAGCCTGTTCCATGCCTCTCTCCTAGCTTCTGGTGATGACCAGCAATGCTTGGCGTTCCTTGACTTGTAGATGCATCACTCCCCTTTCTGCCTCCATCTTCACATGGTGTTCTCCCTTTGTGTTTCTGTCTTCTTCTCTTAGGAGGACACCAGTCATGTGGGATTAATAGTGCCCACCCCACTTCAGTATGACCTCATCTTGACTCAATTAATTACATCTGTAAAGTCTCTATTTCCCAAAAAGGTCACATTCACATATAATGGGGGTTAGTATTTGAACATTTTGATGGACACAATGCAACCCACAGCACAAGTCTTGTTTTTAAACATTGTTAAGAATGATCAGAGCAGTGTTTATTCTATGGCTAATATTTTCTCAGACATAAGGCAAAAATAACCCTTTGAATATTCTAATCAATGTTCTATGAATTATCAGTTTTCCACTCTGCTGGGAACATTCCCAGCCCTGTGTGAGCTCTGGAGTTTTCTCTGTGTAGCTCTTTCCTCTCTGGTATTCTGTCCTACAAATTCTGGCCTCTTTGGCCTCCCAGTTCCATCTCATCAACTGATGGTGATTTCCAATTACCTGCTTTGTGCACTGTGACCTGCAGTCCCTCTCCAGGTAGTAAGCTGCTGCAATTGTCAGGCTCATCTCATTTATTTATATCTTTGTGATCATTGTCCTTTGTTGCCTGATATTTAATAAATTGCAAGTCATTGTGTCATCTATTTTGTCATTTTTTAGCTGTTTCAGATAGGAGTGTAAATTTGATCCCTGTTATTTCCATCTTAGGTAGGAGTGGAAGTAGTATAATACAAATTTAAAACCTAAAATATCTGATATAACAAATATCCTGACAATTCAAACTTATTTAAATTAAAACCAAGTTTGAGACTGCCTGACACATACATATGTTCACATAGACATTAAGTACTTACAAACAATTGGGAGAACATACAGCAAATAGCAAGAATGTTTTCCTCTCACTAATGGAATTATAAGGGATATCTTTATTTTCTTATTGATGTTTTAAATATTTTCCAAAACTTCTGAACATATAAAAATTACCTATATAGTTATAAAATATAAATATTTTTAAAATGTGATTTAGACTACCAAAAATTAGCACACATTGTTTACATGGTTTGTTTGCAATATTGATTGCACTCTTGCTAGATTCTATTCAGCCTATGGCATACTTACCATTTTTGTAACTAGAAAGAAAAAAACTAAAATCCAATTAGTAGGTGATATGTAGTCATCCAGTTTCCCTCACACTTTCAATTACAATGATACACGGGTACCAATCTATCTAGTTTTTTAAGCCTTACCTCCAGAAAAAGTATTAACTTGTATTTTATAAAGGAAAATTATATTTATATATAAACCATATTTTTCATGACATGGTCGGATCCAGTATTTATATGAAAGACTGCATATAGGCAATATTGGGAGGAGGAATTTTACTTATCATACAATTGTTATGAGTGGTTTTATATATCTTATCAATACTTATAAGAAACAAATTATGTAATTTAAGAATATATTCTTTAGTCATAATTGCTATTAATTTCAGGTTGTGCCTGAAAATGTGTTTTTATTTAAACACTCCTTGATTTCCATAAGATTTACAAAAGAATAATTGCCATTTTCCTTCATAGACTATTATTCAACACATAGATACTTAACACATTACCTTTCACAAAGTAAATTCAATATAAAAAGAATTGCGATTTATTGTTTTGTTACTATTTCTCTACTGTGGAGGTTACTTGCTTGGTTGTTAGCTATATCTCCTATACTTATTTTCTGCATTTACCATTCTTCATTTTTGTTATTTGACTCACACATTGTCCTATCAAAGTTATTGATGCTTTTCTCTCAGATTGATATATTATTTTTGTGCCTCAAAAATATTCTCACCACTGTATTATCTGTTTTTTGTTCTTTTCCATTTTATAAGAACCACACATCTTTCCTCCTTCGAGCATTTCTCTTTCTTTGTATTTTGGCCCATGGCCTTCTTTCTGAAGCTCATCAATCCCTGAGTTTTACCAAATTATTTTGATTCAAAGATGTTTCTGTAGATATCCAGATATAAAAGATATGTACATTATTTCTCTTCAATAGGATTATCTTGTAATACTTTTATTTTTCCCTTTTAAAATGTGAATTCACATTCTCTAAAAACTGTGGTATAATAAAGTATGTAACTTGTGGAGACTAGCTTTTTCTACTCAGCAAAATGCTTTTGAGAGCCATTCAAGTTGTATGTATCAGTAGTTCATTCCTTTTCATTGCTGAATAACATTCTATTGTATGGATGCACCAGTTTGTTTATCCATTCACATATAGAATCATATTTGGGTTGTTTGCAAGTGTTGGAAAACATTAATAGAGCTGCTATAAACACTCATGTATAGGTATTTGTGTGGACATAAGTTTTTATTTCTCTCAAGAATGAGATTGCTGAGTCATATGGTAAATGTGGGTTTATAAGAAATTACCAAATCATTTTCTACAATGGTTGTACTATTCTGCATGTCTACCAGTAATGTATGAGAGTTTAAATTGTTGTTCATACTTGATAGCACTTAGTTATATATGTATACATTTAAATTTTTAGTTATTCTCAAATATATATTGTGGTATGACATTATAGTTATAATTTGCATTTCTGTAATGGCTAAAAATTAGTGTAGGACAAATTTTCATTTGCTTATTTGCTATCCATATGTTCACTTTGGTGAAGTTTCAATTGATGTCTTTTGCTCATTTTTAAAATTGGGTTTTTCATTTTCCAATTTTTGAGTTTTGAGACCTTTTTATATATTCTTGATACAAGTCCTTTGTTGGACATATGATTTGAAAATATTTTGTTCCAGACCGTAGATTGATTTTTATACCCCTAACAAGCAACTTCCTCAGAGCAAAAATTTTTAATTTTGAAGAAGCCAACTTATTATTTTTTTCTTTTATGAATCATGATTTTGGTGTCATCTTTAAAATTTATTTGCCTAATTTAAGGTCATGAAGACTTTCTCTTGTTTTCTTTTAAATGTTTTAGTTTTTTATTTAACATTTTGATCTGTGATCCATTTTGAGTTAATTTTTGCATAAAGTGCGAGGTTATTTTTTTGCATATGGATGTCCAATTGTCTCAATACCATTTATTGAAAAGACTAAAAATTCTTAATTGAAGACATGTAATTTGGAAAGAAGTAAAACTGTTTTTATTCACAGATGATATCATCTTGTGTATATAGAAAGTTGGTAAGGAGTCTTCTAAAAATTAATTAGAACTGATAAACACGTTCAACAAGTTTGTAGGATATCAGTTTAACATATAAAAACAAATTGTATATCTATAAACTATCAATAACAGTTCAAAACTGAAATCAAGAAAACAATTTGATTCACAACAGCATCAACAAAAAACAAATATTTAGAGATAAATTTAACAAAAGTCTTGTATGTGGAAAATTACAGCACATAGTAGTTGGAAATATGTTAAGTAAGATCTAAATAAATGAAAAGATATCCCATGTTTATGGCTTGGAAGACTTGATATGACATTAATATGACATTACTCAACAAATTGGTTTACACATTCAATGCCATCCTATAAATATCCCTACTGGAATTTTTGCAGAAATTGACAAACTGATCCCAAAGGTCACATATAAATGCAAGGGATTCCGAACAGGTAAGCAGCCTTGAAAAAGAACAAAGTTGGAGAACTCATACTAATTTCAAAATTTATAACAATGCTGCAGTAATCAAGATAGTGTGGAACTGGCATAAGGGCCCACATAGATAAATGGAATAGAACTGTAGGTTCAGAAATAAACCCTTACATTAATGGTCAGTTGATTTTCCTTAAAGGAAATCAATTTTTGTGCCAAGACACAAAAACCTCCAACACAACGCCAACAAACCAAATTCAATAGTACATAAAAGTCTTATCACTACATGACTAAAATGTATTTATCCTAAGAATACAAAGTTATTTTAATATCTGAAATTCAGTTAATTTAATACATTATATTCATTAAATAAAATATTAAAAACACATTATAGTCTCAATAAATTCAAGAAAAGCAGTTGATAAAATTCAGCACATTTACAATAAAAATCCTTCAACAAATTATGAATATAAGTTTGTTGTGTCCCCCACACCCAAATTCATATGTTGAAGCCTTGAACCCCAATTCAACTGTATTTGGAGATAGGATTTATAAGGAGATAATTGATGAAGTTAAATGCATTCATAAAGGTGAGGCCCTGATATGATAGGATTAATGTCCTTAAGAAAGCTCTCTCTCTGTCATTGTTTCTCTCTCTCTGTCCCTGTCTCTTGCTCTCTCTTTTCCTCTCTCTGCACATACACCAAGGAAAAGCTATGTGAGTACACAGTGAGATGGCCATCATCTAGAAGCCAAGAAGAGAGATATCCCTAGAAATTGACCATGCCAGCACCCTGATTTCAGACCTCTAGCCTCCAGAACTGTGAGAAAATAAATTTCTGTAGTTTAGACTACCTAGTCTATGATATTTAGTTATGGTAGCCTGATCTGACTAAGGTATTCCACAACATGATAAATGGCATATATGAACTGCTAAGGCTAATGTCATAATTAATAGTGAAAGACTGAATGTTTTCCCTCAATATAAGAAAAAAGATGGGGAAAGACTAGTCTTTTCAACATAGTACTGGGATGATTGGATATTCACATTCAGAAGGATGAAATTGTACCCCTACTTTATACTGTATACAAAAATTATCCCCATATGGATCAAATCTTAATATAAAAGCTGGGACTATAAAACTCTTATAAAAAACACAGGGATAAATCTTTGTGACCTTGGATTAGGCAATGGTTTCTTGGATATGATACCAAAAGCACAAACAAAAAAATTGATAAATTGTACTTCATCAAAATTTTTAAAAATATGCACTTCAAAAGACACCATCAATAAGGCAATAAAAACAGCCCACAGAATGGGAGAAAGTACTTCCAAATCATATATATAATAAGAGACTTGTATCCAGAATATATGGAGAATACTTACAGCTTAAATATAGAAAGACAACCCAATTAAAAAATTGGGAAAGATTTAACATAACATTTTTCCAAAGAAGATATACAAATGGCCAACAAACAAATACCCAACATCATTAGCCGTCAGGGTACAAATCAAAACCATGACAAGATATTACTTCATACCCACTAAGATGGCTGTAATCAAGATAAATAACAGATAATAGTGTTGGCAAGTATGTAGAGATATTAGAACTCTCATACATTGCTTGTGGGAAGTTAAAATGGTATAGTCATTTTGGAAAACAGTTTGGCACTTCCTCAGAAAGTTAAACATAATATTACCATGTGACCCAGTAATTTCACTCTGATAAAGAGCTCATATCTAGAATATATAAGTAACTCAAAATTTAACAGCAAAAAGCAAATATCCAATTAGAAGTTGGGCAAACTTAAACTTACACTTACCAAATTGGGCAAACTTACACTCGTGCAACTGCATGTCTGGGCATTTATCCCAGAGAAATGAAAACTTACATTCATGTAAAACTGTATATGAATGTTTATAGCAGCTTTATTAATAAGAGCCCCAAACTAGAAACAGTCTAGCTTTTCTAGATTGGTTAAACAAACGGTGGTATAACCATACCATGAAACACTGCTCAGCAATGAAAATAAATGAATTATTGATAAACAAAACTTAGATGAGCCTTTAGAGAATTTTACTGAGTGAAACAGCCAATTACGAATGATTATATACTGTACAATTCCATTTATATATCATTCTTGAAATGAAAGATTTAAAGAAATTGAAATCAAGTTAATGGTTGATAGGGATTAAGGAGGGTTAGCGGCAGGAGGGAAATAGATGTAGCTGTAAAAGGACAACATATGAAATTCCTGTAATGATGGTAATATTCTATATTTTGACTATAATATGATTTTGCAAGATGATACTATTGGAGAAACTGTAAATGTAAACGTGATCTCTCTGTATAATTTCTTGTAGCTACATGTGAATCTACAATGATCTCAAAAACAAAGTTTAGTAGTAAAAACAAAAATCTAGTTTAGGAACTTTATATGACGAATGACCTTGTTTCTTCAACAGATAAATTACCAAAAAAAAATATGGAGGAGGAAACTGTATATTTAAAGAGATTTAAGAGACTGTCACTCAACTTCAATATTCAAAGCTTATTAAGAACCTGATATGAGAAAATAAACTTTAAAAATAATAAAATAATAGGAAAAATGTTAACACTGAGTGGATAGCTAATGATATTAATAACTTTTTATTTTATTTTAAGTGCGATAATGGTATAGTGGTTATGTTTAAAAATCAGTTTTTATATTTTAGAGATACACACAAATATTTATGAATTAAATTATATTTTGTCAGGGATGAGTTTCAAAATAGTATTGGTGAGTAGAGTGGAAAAAATTCTGAATTGGACCCCATGAATCCCACCTCCTGATGACATGCACTGTATAAACTCTTTCCCCTGAGTATGGATGAGAACTGTGAATGTGATAGGACATTGCTCCCATGATTGTGTTATGCTATATGACATAAGACTTTTTTTCAGGTATAATTAAGATACCTAATCAGCTGACTTTGAGTTAATAAAATGGGAGATTTTCCTATATGGGCCTGACCTAATGAGGATAGCCATGAAAAGAGACAAGAAGTAGCAGCAGATGTTTTCCTGCTGTCTTTGAAGCAGACAACCATGCTATAAACTGCCTATGGAGAGAGTCATGTTCCAGGCTTGAGAGTGGTCTCTAGGAGATGAGAATGGTCCCTGGCTGACAGCCAGCAAGAAAATTGTGACTTCAGTCCTACAATCACAAGGAATTGAATTGTGCCAGCAATCACAAAAGTTTGGCAGAGAACTCCACGGCCCAAAGGAAATTGTAGCTCCAGGCAATACCTTGTAGCTTGATAAGACCATGAACAGAAAAACCAGTTATACTATGCCCAGATTTGTGACTTTCTGTGAGATAATATATGAATGTTTCTTGAAGCCTCTATAAGTATAGATAATTTGCTATGCAGCAATAGAAAACTAATACAGGAGAGTATAGATGAAACAAAATCAGCTATGAAATAATGGTATGATTTTCATTATATTATTCTCTATACTTTTATATGCATTTGACATTTTCCTCAAGAATTTTTTTTAATTCTCCTGATGTTTTGTTTCCAATTAAAAAATTAATTATTTTTATTACGGTGACATTGGCTAATGAAATCCAGTAAGTTTAAGGTGTACAAATTAACAGCAAGACATATATATATATATATATATATTGCATTCTGTGTCCCTCTACCAATGTTAGATTTCCTTCTGTCACCACATATTTGACTCCTTTTACCCCATTTACCTCCTTCTGCCCTCTACCCCCCTACCCTCTAGTAACCACTAGTCTATAGTCCTTGTCCATTAGTCTTTGTTTGTCCGTCCTGTTCATTTATTGCTTTTAGGTTTATATCCCACAAATAAGTGATAAAATGTGATTTTCAACTTTTTCAATCTGGCTTATTTCCACTTAGCATGATTATCTCGAGGTCCATCCATGTTGTCTCAAATGGCAGTATTTAATATCTTTTTACGGCTGAGTAATATTTCATTGTATGTATACGTATATATATATATATATGTATACATACCTACATACATACATACATACAACATTTCAAAAATATATATATATATACACACACACACACACACATACATACACACAACAGCTTCCCTATCCAATCATCTATTGTAGGACATGGACCCCATGAATCCCACCTCCTGATGACATGCACTGTATAAACTCTTTCCCCTGAGTATGGATGAGAACTGTGCTTCCATGTCTTGGCCACCATGAATAATACTGGTATGAATATCACTACAAATATCTTTTCGGATGTGTGTTTCCAAGTCTTTGGAGCAAATACTCAGTAGACGGATTGCTGGATCATATGGTAGATCAATTCTTAGTTTTTTGAGGAACTTCCATGCAGTTTTCTATAGTGGCTGTACCAATTTGCGGTCCCACCAGCAGTGTATGAGGTTTCCTTTTTCTCTGCATCCACTCCAACATTTGTTATTACTTGTCCTGCTTATTATAGCTATTCTAACAGGTGTGAGATGGTATCTCATTGTGATTTTGATTTGCATTTCCCTAATAGCTAGTGATGTTGAACATCTTTTCATATATTTCTTGGCCATTTGTATGTTTTCTTGGGAGAGGGGTCTGTTCAGATCCTCTGTCCATATTTTAATTGTATCATTTGTTTTTTTCGTTGTTATTGAATTGTATGAGTTCTTTGTATATTTTGAATGTTAGGCCCTTATCAGAGGCATTGCTTGCAAATATATTTTCCCATTTGGATGGTTGTCTTTTTACCTTGTTGACAGTTTCTTTTGCCATGCAGAAGCTTTTTAGTTTAATGTAGTCCTATTCATTTATTTTTACTTTTACTTCTATTGCCTTTGAGGAAAAATTCATAAAATTCTCTTTAAGTCCAAGGTCTTTGAGTTTAGTTCCTGTGTATTCTTCTATGCATTATATTGTTTCAGGTCCTTAATCCATTTTGAGTAAATTTTGTTGTATGATGATAGACAACAATCTAGTTTCATTCTCTTGCAGGTGACTTTCCAGTTTTCCCAGCACCATTTATTGAAGAGGCTTTCCTTTCTCCGCTGGATGTTTCTGGATGTTTTGTCAAAAATAATTTGCCCATGTAAACATGGGTTTAGTTCTGGACTCTTGATTCTGTTCCACTGGTCCGTGTGTCTGTTTATCTGCCAATACCATGCCGTTTTGATTACTGTCACTTTGTAGTATAATTTGAAGTCAGGCAGAGTGATGTCTCCAGCCTCGTTCTTTTTTCTCAGGATGGCTTTGGTAATTCGGGGTCTTTTGTGCTTCCATACATATCTGATGATTTTTTTGTTCCATTTCTTTAAAAATGCCAATGAGATTTTGATGGAGATTGCATTAAATCTGTATAATGCTTTAGATAATATTGTCATTTGAACTCTGTTGATTCTTCCAATCCAAGAACACAGAATATCTTTCCATTTCTTTATATCTTCTTCGATTTCTTTTAATAGGGTCTACTAGTTTTCATTATATAGATCCTAACACGTTTTGATAAATTTATTCTTAGGTATTTTATTCTTTTTGTTGCAGTTGCAAAAGGAATTATTTTTCTACTTCTTTTTCTGACACTTCGTTATTAGAGTACAGGAATGCTATAGATTTTTGAACGTTGATTTTGTATCCAGAAACTTTACTGTATTTGCTTATTGTTTCTAGTAGTGTTTTTGTGGAGTCTTTAGGGTTTTCTATATAGAGAATCATGTCATCTCCAAATAGTGACACTTTGACTTATTCATTTCCTATTTGGATGCCTTTTATATCTTTCTCTTGTCTGATTGCATCACTAGGACCTCCGATGTTATATAGAATAACTGGCGATAGTGGACAGCCTTGCCTTGTTCCTGATCTTAGAAGAAATGTTTTTAGTTTTTCACCATTAAGTATAATGTTGGCTGAGGGTTTGTCACATTTGGCCTTTATTATGTTAAGGTACTTTCTTTCTATACCAATTTTGTTAAGTGTTTTAATCTTAAATGGATGCTGTTTCTTATTGAAGGCTTTTTCTGCATGTATTGATATGATCATATGATTCTTATTTTTTAATTTCTTTATGTGGTGTATCACATTAATCGATTTGTGTATGTTGAACCATCCCTGTGCCCCTAGGATGAAGCCTACCTGATCATGGTGTATAATCTTTTTAATGTGTTGCCGTATTCGGTTCGCTAGTATCTTATTTAGGATTTTTGCATTTGTGTTCACGAGAGATATTGGTCTGTAGTTTTCTTTTTTTATGTTATTTTTACCAAGTTTTGTATCAGAGTAATATTGGCCTCATAAAGTGAGTTGGGAAGTATTGCCTCCTCTTCGATTGTTTGGAAGAGTTTGAGGAGAATAGGTATTCAATCTTTGAATGTTTGGTAGAATTCACTGGTGAAGTCATGAGGTCCTGGACTTTTATTTTTTGGTAAGTTTTTGATGATTGTTTCAATTTCAGTACTGCTGATTGTTCTATTTAGATTTTCCAGTTCTTGATTCAGTCTAGGAAGGTTGTATCTTTCTAAGTACTTGTTCATTTCTTCTAGGTTATTAAATTTAATGTCATATACCTTTTCATAGTATTCTTGTACAATCCTTTGTATTTCTGTGGTGGCTGTCGTAATTTCTCCTCTTTTATTCCTGATTGTATTTATTTGTGTCCTTTCTCATTTTTCTTTAGTGAATGTAGCCAAGGGTTTGTCAATATTATTAAATTTCTCAAAGAAACAACTCTTTGTTGCATTTATTTTTGTATTATTTTGTTTTCAATTTCACTTATTTCTGCTCTAATTTTGATTATTTCTTTCCTTCTGCTGACTAGGCCTCATTTGTTCTTAATTTTCTAGTTTTCAAGATGAAGTATTAGGTTGTTTATGTGGGCTTCCTCCTGTTTTTTTTTTAGATCTGCCTATAATGATATGAACTTTCCTCTTATGATCGCTTTTGACATGTTCCAAAAGTTTTGGTATGTTTTACTATCATTATCATTTGTTTCTATGTATCTCTTGATTTCTCTTTTTATTTCTTTTCTGACCCAGTTATTCTTCAGTAGCATGTTTTTTAATCTCCAAGTATTTGTGGTTCTTCCCGCTTTCCTTTTATAGTTGATCTCCAGCTTCAAAGCATTATGGTCAGAAAATATGGTTGGTATGATTTCAACCCTGTTATATTTGTTGAGGCTATCTCTGTGTCCTAGTATGTGGTCGATTCTTGAGAATGCTCCATGTGCACTAGAGAAGAATGTATAATCAGCTGTTTTGGGATGTGAAAGGCTCTGTAAATGTCAGTTATATCTAGTTAGTCTAATGTGTCATTTTAAGGATGTGATTTCCTTATTGATTTTCTGTTTGGATGATCTGTCCATATCTTACAGTGGGGCATTTAGGTCCCCTGTTATGACAGTGTGTTGGTCTGTTTCTCCCTTTAGTTCTGTTAGTAATTGCTTTATATATTTCAGGGCTCCCTGATTGGAAACATAGATATTAATAAGTATTATGTCTTCTTGGTGCATGATACCCTTTATCATTATGAAGTGTCCCTCAGTATCTTTGTTTGCCTTTTTTATTTTCAAGTCTATTTTGTCCAACATTAGTATTGCTACTCCCGCTTTTCTCTGAAGGCCATTTGCTTGAAATATCAATTTCCACCCTTTCACTTTGAGTCTATATTTGTCTCTGGAACTGTGGTGTGTCTCCTGGAGGTAGCATATGGCTGGGTTTTGTTTTTTGATCCATTCTGCAACTCTGTGCCTTTTTATTAGTGAGTTCAGAATATTTACATTTAGGGAGATTACTGAAATAATATGTTTTTCTATAGCCATTTTATCTTTTGTTTTCTGGTAGATTGGTGTTTCCAATGCTTCCTTGTCCATGTGTTTCTGTTTTTTTATTGTTTGTTTGGGTTTTTTTTTGTTTGTTTGTTTGAGTTTTGGGTTTTCCCTCTGGTCCTTCTTGTTTTATGTTATATATTTCAATTTTGAATCTTTGGTGTGTGGTTACCATTATGAATATGTAGAGAATAGTTTCATACATATTCATTTTCTTCTGCATGTACCGTATCTCCATTCCTTTTTGATATTTTGGATCTTTAAATCCTCCCCTTTTCTGTTGTTGTTGTCTCAATTTATCCCTATGTATGCTGAACTTTCATTACTATCTTGCAATAGAAATCTCTTTTTATTGCTTAAGCTTATAATGCCCTGTTCTTTATAAGGGTTGTACTCCTCTGCTTCTATCTGCCTACTAGTCACCTTGCTCCTAGTTGTATATTTTTTTGTCATTTTGTTTTAGGTAAGCTGACCCCTTTCAGTATTTCCTGTAATGCAGACCTCATAGTGGAGAATTCCCTCAATTTTTGTGTGCTGGAAAGGTCTTTATTTCTCCTTCATATCTAAAGGAGAGCTTTGCTGGATACATTATTCTTGGCTGGTAGTTCCTTTTATTTAATAGTTTGAATATTTGATTCCACTCCTTTGTTGCCTGTAAGGTTTGTGCTGATAAGTCTGACAATAATCTAATGGATTTTCTTTTATAGGTTACTGTCCTCTTTTCCCTGGCAGCCATGAGAATTTTGTCTTTGTTGTTGATTTTTGAGAATTTTAATACAGTGTGTCTTGGTGAAGGCCATTTTGGGTTGAGATAATTGAGTGTTCTGTTGACTTCTTGAATTCCAAGCTCCAGCTCCTTCCTTAGATTTGGGAAACTCTTGTCAACTATTTGTCTGAAAATGCTGTCTAATCCCTGCTCGTCTTCCTCCCCTTCAAGAATGCCCAATATCCTTATGTTTCCTTTCCTGATGGCATCAGCTAGTTTTTGTATTTCTCTTTCATTATTTTTCATTCTTTGGTTTCTCTCTTCTTCTTTCTGATTTATTTCTAGATTTCTTTCTTTGATATCACTTATCTTTTTCTCCATTTTGTCTACTATATTTCCCAAGCTTGTTATTTCATTTTTCAAGTCTTGCAGTTGTGTTATCTCCAGAAGATCTATTTCATTCTTTTTTAGAGTTTCGATCTCCTTGTTAAAGAACTCGTTCTGCTCATCTAGTTGTTTTTCAGTTTCTGAAATTGTTGATATAATTTGTTTCGGATCTCATTGAGTTTTTTCAGAAGTACCATTCTGAATTCTCTGTCATTTAAATTGCATATTTCTATGTCTGTAAGCTTATTTTCTGGAGATTTTTCTCTTTCTTTCTGAGATGCTGTGTCACCTTGGTTGTTCGTGGTGTTTATTGGACTATTTCTCTGCCTAAGCATTAATGGAAGTGTATTCTGATTTTTTTCCAGAAAGATTTATTATATATTTGTCCCTAGCCTGTTGCAAAGAAGATGTTTTTTCTTTTGGTTTCCAGTATGTGGCATCTAAGCCTCTTAGATCTCTGCTTTATATAAAGACTTAATAATGTCCTTTTTTTCTTATAGATGTTTAATCATGCTCACTGACCTTAGTGTCAGGTCATGTCAGTGTTAGCGACACTTTTGGTAGCGTTTGCTCAGATTCCTCTCTGGCTCCACGGCGTTCCATCTCGGAGAGTACGGTGGGAGGGGCACTCTGGGTTGGCAGATGGGGGCTGAGGCTCAGCTTTGGTTTAGTAATTGGCTGGTAAAAATCAACTGTTGTTTCTCTGCTGTCCCTTATTTTCTGCCATCCCCATTTCTTTGTACTCTGCCCTGACGATTGGGCACTGCCCCCGGCCGTGTGGAGCTCACAGCTCTCCCAGGCAGTGCTGTTCAGGGAACCCACCACGACTTCTCCCTTCACACTCCTCCTGCAGGGAGCTCCAGCTGTGAGAGGCACATTCTTTGTTTTTCCTAATCTACTGCCTGACTCCCAGGGTTCTGACCTGCGGTAGCTCTTATGTGCAGATCCCATGCTCAGACGTGCTGGTGTGCAGTTAGGGTGTTTTTTGTTGAGTTTTAGATGTTCAGCTTATTGTTGTTTCAAGAGGAGAGATCTGGGGCCATTTCTTACTCTGCCATGTTTCTGACGTCACTCCTCTCCTGGTGTTTTATATGTTGAATGCTTGACTTGGATTTGGCAGAAAGATGGTATGGTCTGTATGGTTGGCTGTCTTCTCTGAGAGGGTAGAACTTAGACCCAGTTCCTATACTGCTTAAAAAAGAAGCAGACCTGGTGCACTCACCTAAAACTCAGCTTGCCTACTGCTTTGCTGGTCATTCTTTAGTTTCTTTTTCACCCTATGGTAACTGTGAACTTTTGATATAGGAGGACTGGGTGTGAGTGAGTGAGTGAGTGTGTGTGTGTGTGTGTGTGTGCGTGTATGTGTGTGTGTGTGTTCGTATGGGCATATATGTATGTATATGTATTTGTATGAAACTGATGCATAAACCAGTAACAGATAGAAAGTTAACAAAAGTAGAAATAGAAATTGCTTTCAGTTTTAGGCATTGGTTAAATAGTGAAAATGCTGGAACTCTACCTGTAAATCTATAAACTCAGCCGTTTATAGATAACAAAGTTGTCTGGTGGAAAAAAAAAGTAGAAGGACATCAGTACCTTGTTTGGGTCTACTAGTACGTTAGACATGAAACCTTAGGTCACATAAATTCTTCCTCCTTCTGTAAATTATGACCTGTGTTAAATATTAAAATGTGTAATCTTAGGCCACCTGACCTTTCATTTTTCCTTATATAAAATAGAACAAGAACTACCTACCCTATCTACCTCATTTGGGGTTTTTGTATATGTTCACAATTGACAGAAAGTGAAATTCTACATCTATCCCTCCTTAAAATAGCAGAAGTATTTAAGAATTTCATCTAGAATTTATATCCAGAAGTGACAGAGATCAAGTTGTTTCCTAAAGATGTCAATTTATGGAAACAGAAGAACAGAATCTACTATAAGCAAGAACTCCCTCTCCAGTAACTGCACCAAGAAGTTAAACATTTTCCATTATGGAAAATGCATTATCCCGAGTAGCAGCAGCACCAGAAGTTGCTTGGGGGCCTTTAGACCTCCTCTCAACCAAATATCCATCAGTTTTCCTCAATTCATTGATATGGACAAATGATGTTTTAAAAATTTTATATAAGTTGCTATGCAAATGTTGCTTCCAATCCAGTACCTTAAGACCCACTTGTGACTAGAGTGCCATCTCTAAATCTCTCCCAGATGACAATTATGGAACTGTCATTTTTAAGAAAGCATACTGGGTCTCAGTCCAGTTTGACTTTTAGAATGTATATTCTAACATTGAACCAAAATTTATTTCTCTCTTAACTCTGCCCCTTGTTCCAGTGTCTATTCGTATCAGGACTGCTGGGGACGAACAAGCTGGTCTTTCTGTCCCCAAAGCTCTTGACATATCTAAAGTACAACTCTCATATGTGTTTCAGAGAAAAAATTTAAGTGTCCCTGAGTGGCAAACAAGAAATGGCAAATTTGGGCATGGGTCACATAATTATTGCTTAATTGATTTAAGGTTGGGCCACACTTCTTGTAACCATTCCAATGAAAAGGAAGCTCTCAGTGGGGTTGGAGGAGCACCTGGAACAATTAAGTTAGTAATATAAACTTCTGGGAGAACCATCCATTTCAGCAAGAAGAAATGCTCCAGGGGCTAGATTTATGTTAACAATACAAATCACATAGCTGTAAACAACTCTAGAAACATGTTAGCAAGAGTAAGGTAGATCTCCTTGGAGGACTATTAAGGTAGTTATTTGAAGATAATATATGACTATGACAAAAAAAAAAAAAAAACAAGGGAAGTCTCCTGGAGAAAACAATAATCAGTTCAGGGCTACAGTGAAGCTATAAATATTTCACAACATCATGTTGTGTCTGAAAAAAGTTTCCTGGATTTCCAGCACCCAGTTTTCCTTCTTATGTAAGTTACTCCACATAAATGTTCAGATATTTTATAGATGGCTGAGACATTCAAAACAGCAAGAGAAACGGAAAGCTAGGACTCCATAAACACCCTTAAATAAGGAAAAAGATGGTTTAAGCCCTTCATTTTTACCTGTGTGAACCCGCCTGTTATGATGCTAGTAAGAACCAAAAATAAAAGCAATTTAGAACAAAAGGAAGTAAAGGAAAACCCCAAATCCAGAACTTCACCTTGAAACCATCACTGTTTTGCCTTTTCCTTTCTGTGGAAAAAGAGTCCAAAGTCAGGATTCTCTTCTTCAAATCTGAGAGCCCATTCGTTTTCATTAAATTTACAGTTTTTTAAAAGGACTATCTTGTTTTGTACCATGACAGGGAGTGTGCAAATCCCCAGATGACACTTAAGAATCCTCTTCTTAATGTAATTAAGATATGTTTAAGAATATTTCATCTTCTCCGACTTTTACCTACCATGAATTAAGTGCTGTCTGTGGTAGACACTAAATATATAATGTCACAATTCATAGCATTAAAGGACTCACAGTATAGTAGAAGAGACAGCCGTGTAAATTAGTTCTTATAATACACCAAGAGAGTTGTTACAGAATGATGAAATGTAAAGTGTTATAGGAATACAGAAGACATGATGCTTGGAAGACCAATTCATAGAAGAAATGATGCTGTTGCAGAATCGTGACAAATGGTTATAAGTTGACCATGAGAAAAGAGGACATTCTAGACAAAGGGAATAATAGACTTGTAAAGGGCACAGAGGTCTGAAGTAAAATATTGTATTCAGGAGATATAACATGTGGTTTTGTCTGATGAAATGCATGAAAATCCTTAAGGAGAAGGAGGTATAAAATACTGTTTTTGAAAAGCAAGAAGAACGAAGTCAGTGTGGGTGGAGCATATTGATGAAGGAGAGAGGCACAAGATGAGATGGAAGCTTTCTCTACAGCTCTCCTCTTCTCCTACTGAGGCCTCATGAAAATTCCTTTTAAGAGTCCATTTGCAGTAATGTAGACTTTTTCTAACATGCACCTCCAAACTCTTCCAGCCTCAGTCTATTACCTAATTCCAAAGCTGTTTCCTCATTTCTAGGTATTTGTTATAGCGGCAACCCCACTTACAGTACCAGTTTTCTATCTTAGTCTGTTCAGGCTGCTAGAACAAAACACCACAGAATGGAGGGCTGTTAAACAACAGAAATTTATTTCTCACAGTTCTGGAGGCTGGAAGTACGATATCAGGGTTCTACTGTGGTTGAGTGAGGGCCCTCTTCTGGGATGCAGATTTCACATATCCTCACATGGTAAAAAGGGCTAAGAGAGCTCTCTCAGTTCTAATTTATAAGGGCATTATAAATTCTCATTAATGAGGACTCTGTTCTCATGACCTAATCACTTCTCAAAGGCCCCACCTCCTAATACTATCACATTAGACATCAGGATTTCAACATATGAATTTGGGGGGAGAGGACACAAACATTTACACCATAGTAATCTGTTTGCAGTGTGAACAATTGGAGTGTGGCAGTAGCAAAAATGGGGAGACACGTCAGGAAAATATTTTAACAATAAAGGCAAGAGTTGGTGAGAATCTGGAGTAGAGTGATAGTGAGAATGGAAGAGTGGAAAGATTGGAGTACATTCAACAATACTTGGTTTGGTCAGTCTTTTAAATTTCAGCTATTTAGTATGTGTGTAATGGTATATCACTGTGGTTTTAATCTGTATTTTCCAAATAATATGTTGAGCATCTTTTCATGTGCTTATTGGCCATTCACATATCTTATTTGTTGATATGTCTGTTCAAATTTTTTTTTACCTATTTTTATCAGATCATTTGTTTTATTGTTGAGTTTTTAGAGTTCTCTCTATACACTAGATACAAGTCCTTGATTGGATATGTGACTTTCCAATGTTTTCTTCCAGGTTTGACTTATCTTTTCATTCTCTTAACAATACTTTTGAGAGCATTTTTTTAATTTTGTTGAAGCTCAAGCTATCATTTTATTTTTAAAAGGATTTGGTGTTTTGGTATCATGTCTAAGAAATTGTTGTCTAACCTCTCATGCTTTGTTCTAGAAGTTTCATAGTTTTAAGGTTTATATTTAGTTCTGTTTCATTTTAAATTAAATTCATATATGGTATGAAATATAAATCCAGAAATTTCTTTTCTCTGTTTTTTTTTTTTTAACATAAATATCCAGTTGTTCCGGCACTATTTATAGAAAAGACCATTCTATCACTGCAGCATTGCCTTTGCATCTTTGTTAAAAATCATTTGTCCAAATATGTATGAGTTTATTTCTGGACTCTTCCACTGAACTATTTGTTTATCATTATGCAAACACCATGCTGTTTGCTTAGTGTAGTTTTATAATAAATCTTAATATCAGGTAGTATCTTACAACTTTGCTCTTCTTTTGCAAAGTTGTTTTGGTTACTCTAAATCCTTTGTATATCTATATGAATTTTATAGTCAGCTTGTTGATAGCTACAAAATTTTTACTGGGAGTTTAGCTAGGTTTGCATTGAATCTATAGATGAAGTGAGAAAGAACCAAAAACCTAACAATATTGAGGCCTCAAATCCTTTAATATGGAATATGTTTCTACTTATGAAGCTCTTTTTAAAAAATTCTTTCATTGGTGCTTTGTAGATTTCCGCATATAGATCCTGCACATGTTTCATTCGATTTTTATCTAAATGCTTAATTTCTTAGTGTTATTGCAAATGACATTTTTTAATTATCAAGTTTTAATTTTCAGTTTTTCATTGCTGGTATATAGGAATGCAGTTGACTTGTATATTGTCCTTGCATCCCCTTGTATTCCACAACTTTGCTAAACTCACTTAGTTCTAGAATTTTTTAAAAAAATTCCTTGAGATTTTCTGTGTAGACAATTACATAATTTGCAAATAGAGATAGTTTTATTTTAATTCTTCCTTTCCAATATGTATGTATTTTGTTTCATTTTCTTGCCTGATTGCACTGGCCAGGTCTTACTTATATTTTTAAGTAAGAAAAAAATAATATTTTATTCAGGGTTCTGAGATCAATTTCTAATGATACATTGGTAGGTTTCCTAAAAGTTATTTACTGAGTGGTAAGAGGCCAATTTTTCAGAGGGGCTGCCAATTTTTTGGAGGAGGTTTTATTGTTGGTTATGGAACCCGGGTAAATCCATCGATGTTCTTCAGTGAAGCAGGATTCAATAGAAAGTCTATCCACTGAACGGAAGAAAGGAAACTGGCAAACTTTTGAGAAGGTAGTGTGGCATGGAATTAATATTGCACTACTAAATACATAAGGTGATATTGTAGAACATCTATGATCTCATTTTGGTGCTTAGGAAAACTCATAGATGCAGGTATTACTAATGTCTTTTACATATGAGAAAACTAGAATTCAGACAATAGAATGTTCTGTATAAGCGTACATGGCTTTATGAGTCCTCATTCAGTTCTCTAAAAATCACTGCTTTAGAGATCCTGATTTATGAGTTGGGGAAGCCTTGGCCTCTTCTGTAAGTGCTGGGCCAAGTCTATATTATGTAGTAGTTTTATCTATTGTCCTACTGGTGTACAAGAGTTGGATTTGAAGTTTCTGACAAAATGTCATCTTGCTTTTATGTAATCAATTGCACATCAGGGAGTTGTACTTTCTCTGACACCTTAACCCTTTAAATATAACACTGTGAGTACCCAATTCTTTGATAGTTGAAGAGATAAATGATTTTCAATAAGTTATTCACCTGCCCTACAACTCTATGGTTCTGAGTGCACAGAAAGTTGAAGGATGCAGAAGTGTTTCTGATGCATAGGGCCTTCAAACAGAGTCCAGAGATCCCAGGGTTTGACTTGATCTTACTAATTGGTATAGAAAATGCCACAGTTAGTGTGTTCCATTTACATTTTGGAAACCTCCAGATGCACTCTTGGTTAATTTGTGTATGATCGATGTCTTTGCTCCAGAGACATTGGCTTCAAATAATTGTCCAATTTTGTCTCCTTTTGGCAAAAACCTTCACATATCCCACCTTCTTTGTGTTTGGACTCTGTTTTATACATTTAGTGCAATGTCTCTTACTGCTTTATTACAGAGTTATAGTAGATATATTAATGTTTCACAGCTTCTCTATCCCCTTCGCCACTGGGCTTTGTGCTTCTTGAAGACAGGAGCCTTGTCTTATTGATTATTGCATCACCTATGTTGAGGGCAGGGCTCAGAACCAGAGAGGGCATTGAATAAATATTTTGTTAATGGAATCAAAGAGTAGTTTTTTGGTACTAGATATAAGTAGCAACAAAATATCCTTCCAGGTTATTTTCATTGTTAGATTGGTTTTCTTAATAGTTAAGCAGAGGATAGAATAAGACTTGGATGGCAGATACTTCCAGGCTATGCTTCTAGCTACCCAACCTATAAGGAGGAGAAAAGTTGAAATTATTGTTTCTCCAGTTGAGTTGTCTCTTGTTGGGGCATACTACTTACAGCTCACTGGACCTTGTAGTCAAGGTGCGCCATATACCCACGATATGAAAAACAAAGTCTGTGCCCTCGAAGGGCTTGTGTTCTAGGTGGATTCTAAGAGAAAAACCCAATAAACAAAAAAAAACAAAAATGTATTACAGGCTATTTGATATGAATGAACAAGGTGGTGTGTTGGGGAGAAGGGTAGCTGCTTTGAAAATAATTCTCAGGAAAGACCTCTCTGAAGACATGATGTTTTTCCTGAGATTTGAGTGATGATAAAAAGGCCAGCCACATGAAAAGCTGAGAAAAGTACACTCCAGGCAGAGGGATCAGAAAGCACAAAGATGATGAAGTGAGAAAAAGCTTTTCTTTTTTGAGGAACAGAAAGGAGGCCAATGTAGTTAAAGTAAGAAGAGAAGTATAAGATAAAATTGGAAAATTGACAGCGGCCAGATCCTCAGAGGCCATGTAACCTATGAGAAGGACTGGGAATTCTAACTGTGATAGGAAGCCACCGATGAGTTTTAAGCAGGAGAATGACATCTTATTTATGTTTGGGAATTAATTGCTATTTGGAGATAAGACTTTTAGGGATAAGAGTGAAGTAGAAATACCAATTAGCAAGTTGGTGAGAGATAACAGTGATGGCAGAGGTACATGGATTTGGGGATTTATTTTGAAGGTAGATTAACAAATCTTATTGTTGAATTGGATATGAATGATTAGAGACTGTAAAGAAGCAAGGATGACTTCTCGATTTTTGGTTTGACCAACTGGATAGGTAGCAGTGCCATTTACTGGGACATGAAAGACTGAGAAATGAGCAAGCGTTGATCATGGAGTAGAAAATTAAAATCTTGGGTAATACTAAGTTTGAACTCTAATAGAGAACTCCATGGAAATGCTGAGAATATAACAATCTGAAGTCCACAGAAGAGGTGAAAGCAGAAGCTATACATTTGGCATATAGATTATAGTTAAGGCCAAATGCCCAGGTAAGATTTTTATTTTTTAGGGATAAAATATTTTTTTAAAGCAGAGTACCCCTCAAAACTGGGACCCTTCAACAATGAAAGGCTAAGAGGAGGATGATACAGCAAAGGAGGTCGTGAAGGCATGGCCACTGGGTATGAAGAAAATCGAGAGATTAGAGTATTTCAAGAAATAGAGAATGTTTACAACAGGAACAGAGAAGTGTCCATTGGATTTGGAAACATGAGGATCATTGGTTACCTTAAGAAGATAAGGGAATTCAAGTCAATCGCTTCTAATTTCTCAAAGAATAATAAAGTGAGTCCATCTTTCCTAGAGCGTGTGAGTGAGGCTCTGACAGATATGAAGAAAGAAGGAAAGGTACAAAGTGCATATGGTGAAAGCAAATTTGTTAGGAAAATGTAGGATTGCCAGGCATTGTAGAATGCCCATATGAAGTTTATGACAATGAATTTAAAGAGGAAGAGGATTTTCCAAATAATATTCAGCTGCTAAGTTTTGCCTGTGAGAAAATTATGTATTTGAGTTCAAGTAGGGTTGGGATTTTACTCCTCTCTCAGAGTGATAGAAGGGCTAGGGTATAAGAAGGGAGTGATTATAGTGCTTGATAACGAGATCTAATTTGAGTAAAGAAGTGAGGACATGAAAGCAGTGTTGGACTTGAAAATGTGATGGGGTCAATGGATTGGAGATTAAAATTGATTAAAAAATTGTTGGAGTGGGAATATAGGAGGAAGGATGAGGGATTTAAACCAAAACTTCAGAAGTGGTACAGTTGTTGGTAATACTAAACTTGAATAAGTGCCTATGGGAGTGAGTGACTGAGGTGAGGTGGAGGGAGAGAGGACTGCAGGAAGTTGTGAATCTAGGGTATTTGACATTCCATGTATGTGTTTATTGACATCACTAAACATTAAGACTGGAACATAAATGGAAATGATGTTAGAGAACCATAGCCAAAGCCTTTAATGAATGAAGAAGGGCCTTGGAGGTCAGTAGTTGGCAGCAACTAAGAGGGGTAGCAGTTGGTTTTGTTTGATGGCATGAGCTTTAAAGGAGCTTAGGATTTTGAAGAAAAGAGGAGACATGATTTTGATATAGCAGTGAGGAATAAGGCTGTCCCTGGCTCTGTGATTAATGGATTATGAGAGAAAAATACTCGCCTTTGACAGTTGCATGTCTTCATGTGACAAGCAGGTCTCAATTAAGGTGAGGAGGTAGAGGGGTGGTTCTGGAAAGGGGTTGAAGATATAAGAGAATAGATTGAATAGGAAATAAGTTCTCAAGAGTTTAGAAGGGATGGGTAGGAGTTTGAGTAAAATTTAGGAATATAGAGAGCAGCAGTATAGGGAGGAAAATATAAGTGAGTGATGTAAACAGGGATGTGAAACATGAAACCAGTCATTATAAACTCTAATGAGCAGGTGAGCAATATGTTCGAGTTACAGACCCAAATACCATAGTTAGTTCAATGATTTGGTGGTTGTGTGTATGAATGGCAAGGAATTGGGTGTTTAGGGGTGTTCTCATCAACAACGTGAAAAGATTTGAAGGGCTTGCAGGTAAGTAGGCAGTCTTGCAACTTACCATGTTTTACCACAGCAGGAGGTCATGTAATAGGTACCCTTTTTCCCTAGTGAAGTATTCAAACCTTTCAAAAACATAGGGAGTGAGACAGACTGTCTTTGTGTTTATGAGTATGGTGAAATGGTGTCTGATTTAGTACCACTGAGTTCTGCATACTCTGCAGCTTCTGACCACTTTGGAATGCGTTTTCTACTGAGGACTATGACTCACCATAAGTCAAAGAAATATCAAGTAAATGTTCTGCTTTTAGGCACTGACTCGATGCCTTCAGAAATAGAACCAAATCCTGCTCAGGTAGAGTTATCATTGGTACTTCATAAGTACACTGAGAGGACACATTAAGTGTCGCTATGGGATTACAAGGAAGGAGGTTTCTTCTTACCCTCCACCACTTCATGGATGGATGACAGTTGTCATACCACCCTTTACAGTGGGAGGACTCCTACTTTTCATTCTAGGGTGCCAATTACCCTCATTCTTCTCCTTTCTGCTTATCTTCTCATCCTACTCTTAGCCTCACGTTCCTCCTGTAGTACTGGGAAGGACTTTCCTTTCGGGCCATGTTACAGGTACTTTCTTTTAACTGTGTCAGGTTTCCTAGGGCAAGATTGGATCTGTCTCTTCTGGCTTTCTGGACAGCCATTTGCTGATTGTGATCATTCTTTTACCTTGACAGCTCTATCCCTGGTCTTCACTGTAACATTTAAGTATACTTGTTATTGAAATAGGCATGAATAAAGAAAGGTGCACAAATCATAAGTATGTATTTCAACAGTTTTTACAGTGTAAATACTGCTATTTATGCATCAGTGGTATCAAGCACTCCTCACTACACCCTGCCTATCAAAATTGCTACTGTTCTGAATTTTATACCACTCTCAGTGTTTAGGCTGGTATTAATTCTATTTGCTTTAATATAAATTCAATATGTCTTTCCTTTGGCTGGAGGATTATTTTAACTATTTGGAACGCCCAAATTGTGCATCAGGACCTCATCTTGATTATCAGTGTAGTGGACTTGCTGTGTGATTTTGGACTTCTTAAAGCAGGTAATCCATGAATAAGCTTCTTGGAGCTTATATTTTAGCCCAGTTATATATGGACAAGACTGGCCACTTCTCCAAACCTGTTATTAATGGGAAGCATAGATTAATGGGCAACTAACTGTCCTGATAGGACATCATAAAATGGGGAGTAAATCTGGTGATGTCTTTCTGGTTACATTCGTAGGGTAGGTGAATCAGAAAGACCACATGTTGGCTCTACTGCCCTTTTTGCTCCACTTCCAGTCTTCCCATTAGGCTTAATGATATTCAGTTATTTCTACCTAATTTGGAGTCTCCTTTTAAAAAGTAAGACTACACTGCAGAATTCCTCTGATCTTGGATATTTGAAGCACTTCATTCAGCAATCTAAAGTTAATATTCTTTCTTAATTTGAGTAGATCCAATTATGGAACCTATAAAAATAACATGAGTTTTTCCTATAACAGTTGGGAAGCAAGAGAGACATTCTGATCTCTGATGGGATATGTTTAGGCATGGATATTAAAATGGTATTTTACTAAAAGAGTTGTCCAAGTTTCTACAGTCTGGTTTAAACTGTTCTATAAGCTAATTTCAAGGGTTTGCTAGTATTTTTAGAACCCAATTTATTTATTATATTTTTAATATATTAGTTTCATTAGTACAACATAGTGGTTAACATTAATATAACTTACAAAGTGATCACCCTGATAAATCTAGTACCTCACATCAAACATAGTTAATATAATATTATTGACTATATTATTTATGCTGTACTTTATATTCCCAGGACTATTTTGTAACTATCAATTTGTACTTCCTAATCCCCTCCCCTTTTTCACCCATCTGACAACCATTAAAATATACCCTATATGTATGATTTTGTTTCTGCTTAGTTTATTTTGTTCTTTAGATTCCACATATAAGTGAAATTCTGTGGTATTTGTTGTTCTCTGTCTGACTGACTTACTGTTCTGTTCCCTCATATGGTTTCTGCTTCTTTGTCTTCCCATTTTGGCTGCTTTTCTGTGTCTGTTTCAATAGACTGAACAATAGACTGAACAGGAGGCTAAGTCTCCTGGTCTTATTATTGTGGATTTGTGTAGAAGGTGTCCAATGACACAGTCCTGAAAGAGGTTCAGCTGCAGGCCAAGTTTAGCCCCAGCCCATGCTTCTCTGGGGCCACCTGTTAAGATTCAGCAAGCAATCCACAGATGCTGTGCTTATAGTTGCCTCAAGAGGCCATGCCAGAAACCAAGGCCTGCTGTAAGTCTTTGCTCTGATCAGCACGGAGCACCAGACTCACCAAGGACACACCTGGACGTGGCTTGGGTGGGGCTGCGAGTTAGAGGAGGCAGAGTTTCAGGGAATCCTCTGGGCAGAGTGACCTCTATTATCCAATTTGACATCTCATCTATGGTGACGCTGAGTCCGCGCACTGGGAGAGGGGAAGGCTCAATAGAGGAACAATGGATACAGACTTCTGCCTGGGAGAGAGCCTACCTCTGGCCCTCGCTCCAACAACTCAGTGTCCCCTTGTAAGTCCCTTGTGACCCCTTGTGCAGCCAATCTGACACTGGTGCTCAGAGCAAGCAAGTTCGTCGCCGTGAAAGTCCACTTGCAGACATGTCTGCTTTAAGAGGCATCTGCAGCTGCTGCTGCCGCAGCCTCTATTCCACTCAGCCTCTGGGGATGGGGCAGCCTCATGTCTTCACCCCTTCCTATCTTCTACCGTAGCAGGGTGATTTCTTATTTCTCTCCCTAGTTGTAGTGCTTCTGTTCACCTAGATCGCAGGCGACTTTGCTTGCAGTTTGTTCTGTGTTTCTGTCACAACTTTGGTTTGGTTGCAAGAGGGGTGAACAAAAGCCTCTGTCATTTATGCCATTTTTCCCCCAGTATCCAATTTGTACTTCTTAATCCCTTCACCTTTTTCACCCAGCGCCCCAATGCTCCTCCCTTCTGGTGACCATCAGTTTGTTCTCTGTATCTGTAAGTCTATTTTTGTTCTTGTTTTTGTTTTTTTAATTTATTTTATTCCTTAGATTCCACATATAAGCAAAATCATATGGTATTTATCTTTCCCTGTCTGACTTATTTCACTTGGCGTAATACCCTCTAGGTCCATCCATATTATTGCAAATGATAAGATTTCTTTTTTTATGGCCAAGTAATATTCCATGATATATACGTACTACCTCTTCTTTATCCGATTGTCTGTTGATGGGCACTTAGGTTGCCTCTATTTCTTGGCTATTGTAAATAATGCTGCAATGAACATAGGAATGCACATATCTTCTCAAATTATTGTTTTGGATTTCTTCAGATAAATACTCAGAAGTGGAATTGCTGGGTCGTATTTTTAAGTTTTTGAGGAACTTCTATACTGTTTTACATAGTGGCTATACCAATTTTTAGTCCCACCAACATTGCAGGAGGGGTTCCCTTTTCTCCACATTCTCACCAGTACTTGCTGTTTGCTAATTAATTAATGATAGCCATTCTGACAGGTGTGAGGTGATATCTCATTGTGGTTTTAATTTGCATTTCTCTGATGATTAGCGACCTTGAGCATCTTTTCATATGTCTGTTGGTCATTTGTATGTCCTCTTAGGAAATGCCTATTCAGGCCCCTTTTTCAATTGGATTGTTTGTGGTTTTCTTTTTCTTGACTAAGTTGTATATGTTCTGTATAAATTTTGGATGTTAACCACTTACCGGATTTATTATTGGCAAGTGTCTTCTCTCATTCAGTAGGTTGTCTTTTTGTTTGTTGATGGTGTCCTTCACTGTGCAAAAACTTTTTAGTTTGATGTAGTCCCATTTGTTTTTTGTTGTTGTTGTTGTTGTTGTTGTTTGTTTGTCTGTTTCCCTTGCCCAGGGAGCTATATCAGAAAAATTATTACTAAGATCAATGTCAGAGTTTACTGTTTATGTTTTCTTCTAGGAGTTTTATAGTGTAGAGTCTTACATTTAAGTCTTTAATCCATTTTAAGCTTATTGTTGTATATGGTGTAGCAAGGTCGTCTAGTTTTATTTTTTGCATGTATCTGTTCAGTTTCCCCAACACCCACCAATTATTGAAGAGACTGTCTTCACCCCATTGTATATTCTTGCCTCCTTTGTCATAGATTAAATGACCATATAGGTGTGGGTTTATTTCTGGGGTCTCTATTCTGTCCCATTGATCGATATGTCGGTTTTTATGCCAGTACCATGTTGTTTTGATTACTATAGTTTTGTAGTATAATTTGATATCAGTGTGATACATTCAACTTTGTTCCTGTGGCTACTTGGGCTCTTTTATCGTTCCGTATAAATTTTGGGATTATTTCTTATAGTTCTGTGAAAAAATGCCATTAGTATTATGAGAGGGATTGCATTGAATCTATAGATGCTTTGGGTAGTATGGACATTTTAATGATGTTAATACTTCCTATTTGTGAGCACAGTATATATTTCCATTTATTTGTATTTTTTTTCAATTTCCTCCTTTAGTGTCTTATGATTTTCTGAGTACATGTCTTTTTCCTCTTTGGTTAAATTTATTCCTAGGTATTTTATTTTTCTGATGCAATTATATATGGGATTGTTTACTTAATTTCTCTTTCTAATAGTTCATTATTGGTATATAAAAATGGAACCGATTTCCAAATATTAATTTTATATCCTGCTACATTCATTTATCAGTTGTAATAGTTTTTGTTGGAATCTTTAGGATTCTCTCTCTATAGCATCATGTCATCTGCAAATAATGGCAGTTTTTTTTCTTCCTTTCCAGTTTGGATCCTTTTATTTCTGTTTCTTGTCTGGTTGCTGTGGCTAGGACTTCAATACTACCTTGAATAAAAGTTGTGAAAGTGGACATCCTTGTCTTGTTTCTTCTGACTGTAAACAAAATGCTTTTAGCTTTTGCCCGTTGAGTATGGCATTAATTGTGGGTTTTTCATGGCCTTAATTATGTTGAGGTATATTCTCTTTATTTCCACTTTGCTGAGAGTTTTTATCAAAAATGGATGCTGTACTTTGTCACATGCTTTTTTCTGCATCTATTGATATGATCATATGATTTTTATCCTTCATTTTGTTTATGTGGCATATCACATTAGTTGATTTGCAGGTAGTGAACCAACCTTGCATCCTGGGAATAAATCCCTCTTAATTGTGATTGATCTTTTAAAATATTGCTGAATTCGATTTGCTAATATTTTGTTGAGGATTTTTGCATCTGTGCTCATCAAGAATATTGGCCTATAATTTTCTTCTTTTGTAGTGTCTGTTTCTGACTTTGGAATCGGGGTAATGCTGGCCTCATAAAATGAGCTTGGGCGCCTTCTCTTCTTTTGAATTTCAGTACTACCTTGAAGGATAGGTATCAGTTCTTTTTTGAATGTTTGTTAAAATTCACCTGTGAAGCCACCTAGTCCAGGACTTTTGCTTGTTGGGAGGTTTTATTATTATTATTATTATTATTATTATTATTACTGATTGGATTTCGTTAGTAGTTATCAGTCTGTTCAGATTTGTTTCCTATTGATTCAGTCTTGGAAGATTGTTTGTTTTTAGGAATTTAACTATTTCTTCCAGATTGTCCAGTTTGTTGGCATGTAACTGTTTGTAGTACTTTCTTATAATTATTTGTGTTTCTGTGGTGTCAGTTGTCACTTCTCCTATTTATTTCTGATTTTATTAATTTGAGTCTCTCTTTTTTTCTTAATGAGTCTGGTTAAAGGTTTATCAATTTTGTTTATCTTTTCAAAGAACCAGCTCCTGTTTTCATCAATCTTTTATATAGTTTTCTTTAGACTCTATTTCATTTATTTCTGCTCTGATCAGTATTATTTCCTTTCTTCTGCTCACTTTGGGCTTGGTTTGTTGTTCTTTTTCTAGTTATTTAGGTATATCATTGGTGTTGATTAATAACAGAATAGCTTTTATTTTGTTTTTCTGTTTCCTTATTAGAATATAAGCTCCATGTGTGCATGGATATTTGTCTGTTTTGTTTATCACTGTATCTCTAACACCTAGAACAGTGCTTTACACATAGTAGATGCTCAATATCTGAAGATATGTCCACCCTGTTGGAGCATCCTTGTCTCTATAACTGAGCCGAGGTCTACAAAGAATACTAATATGATGGTGTACTAGAACTACCATCCAGTGCTGCCTTATTGTACCTAGTTTTGTATATGAATGGATGGGTTATTACCAAGTCCATAGTGGAAAAGATACACCATACATAAACCCTTCAAACCTAGCTACTGGAGCTCACTCTAACTCCCATAATTGTTCATTTGGTTCCCTATTGTGGACACATAGGTGCCATCTTTGTATTCTATTCTTAGTATGATTCCTATGATACTCATTTTGGTATTCCCTGTATACTTAGGGTAGTTTCATGGTGATGGAAGCCAGTCCATAATTGTTAGTTAAATTGAATTAAATCTCACTAGCTAGAAATGCTTACTGTCCTATAGTCAATTGCTGTATCCCATTTTTCACTTTCTGCCAGTGCTAGCTAAAACAACCAGTTATCAAGACATGGCAGTTATTCCTGTCATTCAGCAGTAGTTTTTCAGCATATATCATATGCCAGGTGCTGTTCTATGAATCGTGGATATCGTTGTGAAAAAAACAGATTGAGTCTCTATTCTCATGGAGTTTACAGTCAAGCAGGGAAAATAGTCCTTAAATAGATATGTATGATGGTTAATTGTATTTGTCGACTTGGCTAGGCTGTGCTGTATAGTTGTTTGGTCAAACATCAGTCTAGATATTATTATGAAGGTTCTATAAAGATGTGGTTAAAATTTAACTCAGTATACTTTAAGTTAAGCAGATTTCCCTCCATATTGTGGGTGGGCCTCATTCAATAAGGTGAAGGACTTAAGAGAATGAAGACTGCTGTCTCCCCAAGAAGAAAGAATTATCCTCAAGACTGCAACATAGACATCTCTGTGTTTTCAGCCTGAAGAATTCAGACTTAAGACTCCAATATGAGCTCAGCTGAATTTTTCAGCCTGCTGGCCTGGAGAACTTAAATACAACATGTGTGTAATTATTTAGATATGAACTATGATAAGTGCTATGAATAATATGTTTATAAGTAAGTCTAATCAGGAACCTCATTTAGATCAGCAATCAGAGAAAGCCTCTTTAAAGAAGTAACTTTCAAAAAAAGTTAGCTAGATGCATAGAGGTTTTACAGGCAAAGAAGGCAGATTTATGCAGGCAGAGGAAACCCAAAATGTGAACACCTGCAATGAAAGGGATTGGCTTGTTCATGGCTGCAGGTGTTGACTAAGCAGGTGAGTGGTGTGAAATGAGTCTGCAGAGGCAAGCCAGGGATCAGCTATGCAAAACCTTGTAAGTCATGGGTACGACATTCTCCTGAAGACAGTTCTTAGCAGTCTTACCTTGGGAAAGTCACTTAATCTTCCTGAGCTTTTGTTTCCTGATTTGTAGCACGGGGGTGATAAAACCTTCCCTATGTAAGAAGTCAGTGAGATTACATATATAATCGACCTAACCCAGTGCCTGACATAGAATAAGTGCTCAAGCCATGATTACTGTTATTCTCTTCCCAGTTAAATGCACTCCAATACTCTTATTTTCCATGAGGAATTTCTTGACAAGTCTGTTATGCCCTGATCTTTTTCTTCTCTGAAATCCACTTGTGTCAAGAGTCTTTCGAGGTTCTACTTTTATTGTTTCAAATCTATGTTATCTCCTCCATCTTATTTCTAAGATACACTAGGATAGTACTTGTGTCTACTGATTTTCTGTAGGCTCTCCTCCACCATAGTAGTTTGGTTAAATGGTTGATAAATTGTGCTTCTAATTGTTTTTCTTATGGTGAATGTTACCTCCACAGTATTACTCAGCTTCTCTTGCCACAAGCACACTTTTGTGAGAGGGTCACCCAGGGTTAGAGGCACAGTTAGAGACCTGGGAAGTGAGTGAAACCTAATTGAGTCATGTGGAGATAGAAGCCAGAGTCTTTGCCTCGATAGCAAGGAAGTATTTGAATGACCCTGCAGGATATGACACAAGTGTTTTTAGAGAGTTTGTTATAGTTTTGTAGCTTACACACAGTCACACATATTTTCTCTTTTTCATCTTTTGTTCCTTTTCTTGCTTTCTCCAGGAATATCTTATAAAGCTATGCCTATGTTTGCATCTTATTTCTCTATGCTGTCATTTATTGAGTTGTTTTGTATGAATATCAAGAAGGAGGAATAGGGGCCAGCGATTCGGATTTGTTATTATAAACATTTAATTTGTTAATATGAACAAACTTTCAAGAAGACAACTTTTGTTTCTCAATGGAGGAGAAAAAAATTCCCCTTTCAGCCTACTTGTCACTTGCTCATATCTAGGCTGTTTCTGAATGCCAAGAACAACCATGGGAAGTCCTGAAGTTTTACTGGCTCTCATTGTCCACAGGGCTAGGAGATTCATTTTTATATGCCTGATAACTTTCTTCAACTACTAGAGGAATTGTCTTTCATGTTAATCAACATATTTCCAATCTTGAATGGCATACCAAAAAGCCTTGAAATAATAACTTACCTCTCTTCTTGTTTGCATATAATAAATATTACATGCTAAGTCAAACATAGAACGTAGAAACTGGAAAATCATACAATAGCAAAATTTAAATTGAGGAATTATATGCACTTAAATTACTGAAAGGAATGACCCAATTAATATTTGTTATCATTACTGTTGCAGTTTTATTTAATATGGTATATGGTCAATAAAGTCAGGTGTCTCTTTCTTAGAGGGATTTTTATTTGCATTGGTTTCTACTTTGAGCAACTCGATCCTCATGGAAGAAACATTAGGAGCTACACATCATCTCATAAGTCAACTAGTTTCTGGTTGTTGTATTGGCTGAACTGATGCTGGATTTTCAAGCCAGAATTTTGATCGACATTATTGGGTGATGGTTCTTATAAGAAAAAGCTAAAAAGGATTTGGACTATTTGTAATAAGGGCAAAAAATTAATTATATGGGGAAGAATGAATGGCGAGAAGAATATGAAAAAATTGTGTCTTAAGCCAGCATCTACATTCTGGGCTGAATATTAACATGAAGTGGCTTCTACCTTGAGCAAATGGGACTTTCTCAGTGAAGAGAGACAGAGTCAGAACCATGCAGAGCTCTAATAGCTGTGTTTCTAGACTAGGAAGCAGAGCACCTGAGTTCGATCCCCAGATCCACACACTTACTGGCTTGCCTGACTAGAGACAAGTCACTTATTCTTGTTTCTCCTGGGAATTATTACATTTTTGAGTAGTAAAGGAAATAGTAGTTATGTGAAAACTTCTGCCTCCAATCAGAGCAGGAATCTGAAAGCAAGTTGGAAGTCACAAAGCTGTATTACAATCATAACTATCTTTCATATAGTCCTTTACTACCTATAAAGCACTTTGAGGTAATTAATGCCTTCATCTCTATAACTTCAGCTTATTGTCATATTTTTATGTTTCCTCCCTCCTGGCGATTCTAAGGAGAATATAAGCAAAGAATAATTTGGTCATCATCCCAAATCTCCAGTTTCCTTTTTGTTTGCTTGTTTTTCTTTGACAGGGAGATGGAGTTTGTGGTTATAGCAAAGGAGCAAATTTGGTCGCTAACTTATTTGGTCACTAATTTTCATTGACTCAACAAAACTCACTGGCTTATCTTTATCTATCTTTAGGGACACTGATATTTCTTTCGTAGTGCAGAGAGAGAAGCACTTGGCCTTTTTATATGTCCAATATCCTACTTGGTTCCCTCTGTGCATTTAGTAAATGGGTGTATCATCATCTCCATTTTTATTAGTGAGAGTCTTCTGTGTGTCACTATGTCCTCTCTTAGGTCATGAATAATCTATAATTCTAAATCATCTTCCTAGAATAATTCTGTTACCCTGCTGCAGCCAGGATATATTTTATGCCTTATCTGGCCTTTCTGCATCCTCATAGGTTTGCTCATATTTATATTACCAAAATTATTCTTATACTAAAATGCTAGCACCATGTCCATATCTAATCCATGACTGAATTGTAACATTATCATGAATGTACTTGGCATCTGCAATTTCTGATATAGTTTTAAAAATATGAATATCACTTTGCTCCCAATAACAATTTTAGATCTTCTGCAAGGCACATAGCTTTCCTCTATCTGCATGCTAATTATTTAATAAATCCATTTATCGCCTCCTAAAGTAGTTTGCTTAACAGGAACACCATATCATATTTCCATATAAGGTGCTTATAAAAATGAGATGGAATGGAGTCTTTCCAGAGGAGAATGATTATGGAGTTGAGCTTTTCAAAGCTACAATATTAATTTATAAAATTATTCTAATATATTTCAAATTGTTAACATTGCATTGAAAATGTTCTTGGCTACTGGCTGGAACTTGACATAAAATGTCTCATTCATACAGCAATTTCATTTTATAAGCTTTTATTATGATAGTAATTTGTCAAACTTGGGAGGATATCTTCTTAGGGTTTTCTTTCAATATATTTCTTTTTGACTATGTATCTCTATGTACCCCTAGTTACAAAAATGTTTCTTGATGACATGACATTCTATATTTAGTAAATAATCACCAGTTTTGAAGAAAGATAATCGAGTTTGTCTGATTTGGATCTTAAATACAAAGCTCATAAAAAAATTATTTTTTTTGTCGTTGAAGGACCAGCAACCAGTCAATCACTTATCAGACATTTATTGAGCACTCTAATGTTGAAGAGAATATGCTAGGTGTAGGGTTCCATGGGAGATGCAGCAAAGTACGAGCAGTAGAATATTACAGACACAAATCTGTCTCTTTAGTACTTCTTGAGTACTGTGTTTCAAATAATTTTATTTCTGACACTCCTACTACCTGTTTCTGTATATGTGCTAATCTAATATTTTTCCTTCAAGTGGTATATGTGTAAAGTACTGTTATAGAATTTTGCAGAAAGCTAGTAGGCTTTAGTAAAATTGTTTCTAAGTGATGAATGGAGTTTAAAACTAGTGCAAACACCTTATCTAGCAAAGACTTGTGAAGTTGTAGTATTTTGCACCCAAGTCAATAATCTAGCTCATCTCTAGCCCTAGAAAAGACTGGGGAGCACCCAAGAATTTGGCAACCCTTTGGTGGTGGAAGTTGAGTGAGGGTCTCAGGTTGAGGGACAATATGGTACATAAAAGCTGAGAGATAGACAAGTGTTAGAAGGAAGAGGCCCACTGCATAGGTTAAGAAGAGGATAAATTTTTGTCAGGTGATTTGAGAGAGACCTAGTCAAACTAATTAATTTACTGACATTCTTAGCACTGAAAATCTGTACTTTGTAAATCTTATTTTTCTCCTATTTGTATTTTGTATTTATGTCAATTTAATTTTTATATTTTTATGGCATGTGGTAAAACTCTTGGATAATACCACCCTGCTCAGTTCTACAAAATGGATTCTTGTCTAAACGTAGACTGGCATTTTAACGAGGGAGTCTGAAAGTAGTTATGCCAAGAACCAAAATGAGAGATCTTTGTTGGGAAAATAAAACAGGAAGAAAGAAGTTTGGGGCTGACAGTAGAGTCATTCTTTTCATTCTGGGCACTCTTTGGGGCATCTTGCTTTGAAATTCAGAAATATCTTTGTGCTTTGTTTATTTTTACTTGTAGTCAGGTGTTCTTGGGCTAGGAGCCCAAGTTATCTCCTCTGTATGTTCTTCCTCTATATGTTCTAGTCTACACAGGAAAGCCCAGCCTAGACTTCAAGTATACTTTGAGTCCAAAGTAAAGCAAGGATCAACATATGCTCATAGCATTCATCAAATATCGATTGAGTGGTACCATTCTTGGTTGACGGGATACTGGAAAATGAGACAGGCAGTCCCTGCCCTCATAGACAATAGTAAATAATTTTACTTTGACCTACATATCATCATTTGAGAGGGACTGGCAAAGTAGCACCAAGAAGGTGCCCTTGACTAAGAATAGCACCACTAGCTTGCTAGGGAGTCCCAAAGTCCCCTATTGTACATTTACTTCAGCAGACGTTTATCAGATGTCAGCTCTGTGTCATCTCCTGTGCTAGAAACTGAAGATCCAGATGAGTAAGTCCCTTGAGAATTATCAGTGGAGACCCCTATTAAAACCCATGTACATCTGGGATGGATATTATGTTTACTATTAATTTAGAGCATTTCAACATGAATCAGGTGATTAGCCCCTGCCTAATGCTGGGCCCTAATCAAGTGATATATAGGACAAGGACAAGTCTACTTAATTAGCAGTGTTTATATGGCAGGGGAGCCATATAAAAGGTAGGAGGGATGGTACAATCCTAAAGCAGGAGAGGCTACATATCAAACTTAGAAGGGAGGATATCTTCTTAGTGTGTTATTTCCACGTATTTCTTTTATGAGACTCAGTACAAAATAAAAATGCAGGGCCCTTGTTCAAAAAGCAGGAAAAAGTGACATTAAAATTACAAAAATATAAAATCTCCCCTTAAAAAATATTTTATCACTCATAAAATATTATAGGAATAATAGTGATACATGTGTATGAACATACTCTGATAAAATACAAGGAATAATATTTTGATGTCATAATTTTATAAAGTAAATGATAATGATACTAATACTTTACTAACGTGATATCTTGATAAGTCATAAGATTTCTGGTTTGGTTTTCTGCAAATATATTTATTATATCATCAAAATTTACACTTTTAGCAAGTTTATTTCCATTTGATATAATCGAAAGGACCATCAGTTGCTTTGGGCAAATAAAGATCGCAGATAAGTTTTGATGATTTTTAATTTTTTTGTGGCTTTAAAATTGACTTGTTATTTCTTATGATTACATGACTGCAAAGTTCCTTTTTTTACAATTAAAAAATTTCAATTACAATTGACATTCAATTTCAGGTGTACAACATAGTGGTTAGACATTTATATAACTTACGAAGTGATACCCCTGATAAGTCTAGTACCTACCTGGGACTGTACATAGTTATTACAGTATTATTGACTGTATTGCCTATGCTGTACTGCTTTAAACCTCAATGACTATTTTGGAACTGCCAGTTTGCACTTTTGATCCTTCATCTTTTCACGTCTCTTTAAAAAAAAAACCTCCTTTCATCTATGGCTGCAATCAGTTTGTTCTCTGAGCTATGAGTGTGTTACTGTTTTGATTATTCATTTATTTTGTGTTTTAGATTACACATATAAGTGAAGTCCTATGGTATTTGTCTTTTTCTGTCTTACTTAATTCACTTAGCATAATACCCTCTAGGTCTATCCACATTATCACAAATGGTAAGATTTTATTCTGTTTTTATAGCCTAGTGAAATTCCATTGTATATATGTACCACCTCTTCTTTAGCCAGTTGTCTATCTGGACACCTAGGTTGCTTCCATATCCTGGTTGTTAAATATGAAATGTCTTTCTTTGTCTCTTGTTATAGCCTTTGTGTTAAAGTCTATTTTGTCTGATATAAGTGTTGCTACCTCAGCTTTTTTTAATTTCTATTTACTGAAATATCTTTTTCTATCCCTTTACTTTCAGTCTGTATGTGTCTTTCAATCTGAAATGTGTCTCTTGTTGGAAATGAATATATGGGTCTTGTTTTCTTCTCCATTCAGTCACCCTGCGTCTTTTGATTGGACCATTTAATCCATTTACATTTAATGTAATTATTGATAGGTATGTAGTTATTGCCATTTTATTATTTGTATACATGATATATTTTTTCTTCTTCTTTTTCTAAATAAATCCCTTTAACATTTCTTGTCATACTAGTTTGGTGATGATGAACTCCTTTAGATTTTTCTTGTCTGGGAAGCTCTTTATCTGTCCTTCGATTCAAATGATAGCTTTGCTGGGTAGAGTAATCTTCATTGGAGGTGCTTGATTTTCATCGATTTTAATATTTCGTGCCAATCTCTTCTGTCCTGCGAAGTTTCTGTTGAGAAATCATCTGATAATCTTATGGGTGCTCCCTTATAGGTGACTACTTTTCTCTTGCTACTTTTAAGATTCTTGTTGTCTTTAACCTTTGGCATGTTAATTATGATGTATCTTGGTATGGGCCTCTTTAGATTCATCTTGTTTGGGACTCTCCATGCTTCCCGAGGTTGTATGTCTATTACCTTCACCAGACTGGGGAACTTTTCAGTCATTATTTCTTCAAATGCTTTTTTAATCCCTTGTTCTCTCTCTTCTTCTTGTATCCCTATGATGCAAATGTTGGTATACTTGCTGCTGTTTCATAGGTCCCTTAAATTGTCTTCCTTTTTTAAATTATTTTTTTTTCTTTTTGCTGTTCTGATTGAGTTTTTTCTGCTACATTGTCTTCCAAATCACTGTTTCGATTCTCTGCTTTATCTAATCTACTGTCAATTCCATCTTGTAGTCTTCATTTCAGTTATTGTATTCTTCATTTCTGATTGGTTCTTTTTTATGGTTTCTATATTTTTGTGTAAATTCTCACTAGGTTCATCTATTCTTCCCCTAAGTTCATTGAGTATCCTTTCGACCACAGTGTTTTGAACTTTGTATCTTGTTGGTTGTCCTCATTTTATTTATTTTTTTTTCTGGAGTTTTGTCCTGTTCTTTCATTTGAGACAGACTTTCTTTGTCCCTTCATTTTGGCTCCATCTCTGTCTTTGTTTCTATGTATTTGGTAGATCTGCTGTGTCTCCCAGTCTTGGCAGAATGGCCTTATATAGTAGGTGTCCTTTGGAGTCCAGTGATGCAGGCTACTGGTCACCTGAGCCAAGTGCTTCAGGGATATCCCTTGTGTGGGTTGTATGTGCCCTTCTGCTGTCATTGAGCCTTGCTTTCTGTTGGCATGTCAGTGGGCAGAATTAACCCTCAGGCTGACTGGCTGTGGGGACTCGCTGAGATGACAGTGAATGAGATGTGTGGGGCTGACTCAAATAGAGTTGGATTTACTTTAGCAAGGTGTGCCTAGTCCACTTTTTGGATGTGTCATTGGTGGAGGCAATTGAGTGGTGCTCTGGCATGGTCAGAAGCTTGTGACTGGGTTTATTGGTTCTGGAGCCTCTTGGGAGGGGCTCAGTTGCCTGGCCCAGAGCCACCTGGTAGGAGCGCCAAAATGATCTGTGGTTGGTAACTGCCTTGCTGGACTTGGAGGTCATGGGAGAGGCTATGCTGTGGACTGAGTCCAGCTGCTACTAGTACCGGGCATAGGACCACTTGGCAAGAGGTATAGGGCATATTGAGTCTAGCCACTGATTGTTTGAGGTTTGTGGACCTTTGAGAGATTTTAGGAAAGTCTGATTGTGGGCCGAGGTTGGCTGATTGTGAGGAACAATGACTGAAAGAGGTTTATGCTAGTGCAAAGGTTGGGTGTGGCAGGGTCTCAGAGAATTTCCAGGGTGGGCTAGTGTTGTTAGCCAAGTTGATGGAGACTCAGATATGGCATCCCATTGTGCCTGCTGGTCATGTGTGGGTAGTGCCCAACAAAGGGACAGTAGCTTTAGCCAGCACTTCTGTCTGGAAGAAAGCTTCCCCTCCAGCAATCACCCTGAAACCAGAGAATTCAGTTTCTCCTCCTATGTCCCTGGCACCTTTCAAGCTGCTGCCCCAGCACTGGAACTCAGAGCAAGTGAGTCTGTGAGTGGGCCCATTAAGAGGAACGCCTGGGACTCTAGCCACCCTCTTTCTCACTCAGCCACCATCTCTGCTGATTTTCACAGCCAGAAGTTGTGGGGACTTCTCTCCCCATCACTGGAACCCTGGGATGGGGATCCTGGTGTGTGGGGCGGGACCTCTTGCTTCTCAGGAGGGACCTCCACAGCAGAGATATCCCTCCCTATTTTTAGCCATCACATGTGGGTATGGGACCAGCCAGTTCCCTGTCTCCACTCAGGAAGGTGCAGCTACTTGGGAGCGAACTTAAGGCTGAAGGGTGTATGATGCCTGCACTGACATTTCTGAGGTCAAGATGCTGTGTGTCTGTTGAGCCTCTCTGTCTCCAAGCGGTTTCTTCTCATTCATAGTCTCCCTCAGGCTTTTCAACAAGGCAGTAGAACTGTTCCAACAGGGCAAAAGTGAAAGACTATAAGACTTCTTAAGGCATAGTCTCAAAAGTTGCAAAACAGCAATTCTGCTACATTTTACCACACTATTATATATGCAGGCTAACTCATTTAACCCTAATGACAATACTATCAAAAGTAAGTACTGTTATTATCTTCATTTTTAAAATGAGGAAACTAAATCTCAGCACTAGTAGTTAGACCATAGCCACCCAGCAGGCAAGCTACAGTACCAAACATGGGTTTTAGCTCTCTTTATCTATCAGCAAACTCTGTGGCATTAGTTTTTCATTGAAACATAGTTGACATAGACAATATTGTATTAGTTTCAGGTGTATAATGTAGTGATTTAACATTTATATACATTATGATATGTACGACCACACTAAATCTAGTTAAACTATCTGTCAACACACAAAATTATGATGATGATTTTTAATTTTGAGAAGGCTCTTTCTGCTGATGCAACTCTCACTGGAGTTGCTAAGAGTATTTTATAGACTGTAACAATATTGTCATAAATTTTTAATAAATTATTTCAAAATATGAATGTTAGTGTACCCAGAGCTGATCGTTCTCATGAAACAACATTTTTAAAAAGATTTAAGTCTTTATACAAATAAGTTTCAATTAAGTGTCAGTTTAAATTAATTTTGTTTTTCTAGCATGGATTTTGTTTGGGTCTTTTCTTGATTTCTATCTCTGTTAAATTTCTCATTTTGTTCATTTTCCTGTTTTGTATTGTTTTCTGATTTCATTGAATTGTCTTTCTGTGTTTTCTCATAGCTCATTGAGCTTCCCTAAAACAGCTATTTTGAATTCTTTGTTGGGTAAATTGCAGATTTCCATGTCTGCGAGGTCAGTTACTGGAAAATTTTTATTTTTCTTTGATGGTATCATATTTCCTTGATTTTTCATGTTCCTTGAAGTCTTGAGTTGCTCTCTTCTCATTTGAAATAGCAGTCACCTTCTTTGTCTTTACCGACAGACTTCAGGAGTGAAATAACTTCCCTCAGCCCTATTAGGGATTCTGAGGCTTTCTCAAACCTTCTGTGGATATGCCTGCTTCATTTTTCTTCCTCTTGTGGCAGAATTCTTAAACTTCTCTCCATCCTGCATTGTACCTCTCTGGGTGCTTACAACCTTTCCTTTGCTTTCTCAAAGGAAGTCTCTCTCAGGCCCATGGAATTGGACTTTCTGCATATGTTCGCTAGCTTTCTGCAAAAGTTTGTTCTTGCTGCTGTTGGGAGTGTGCACAGGGAATAGGCCATAGGGTGAAGGTGTGTGTGGTAAGGTATACTGGGGGTGCTCACAGGTCACCTGGAGGGATCTGCAGGTGAGTAATTCCCAGTGGCTTGTGGGCGGGCCTCCAAGGGAGTCTCTGACCTGGTTAGTAGGATGTGGGTTCCCTTGATACATTCAATTCCAAGCCCTGGCTACTATTCTCCCAGCTGCTCACCTCCTCTGACTTGTGCAGCTCATGACTCAGTGAGGTAAGAGAGAAATGGACCTCCTTGGCAGATCCTGCATAGCTGGAGAAGCTGAGTGCTCACTCATGTTCTCCCATCCCCATGCCCAACTCTGGGAGAAATTGAGCTGTGACACCTGTGGGGAGGAGTGATGCATGTAAAGTCAAATTGTTTCTTTAACCCTCTTTATTGCATCTAAGCTTGGATTTTTTGTTTTGCTCCAAGATGTACAGGAGCTTCTCAGATGGACTTCTGGACTTCCACAAAGGCACTCCCTACTGTGAGTGATTGTCTAAATTGGTGTTCTTGTGGAGAAGGTAGGAAACTTATTCCACCATGATGATTACGTTACTCTTCTGAATTTAATTTTAAATATAATTTTAACAATAGCATTTTAATATTTCTTTGATATTCCCTGTAACTTGTAGAGGTTGTACAGTAAACCAAAAGTGACTTCATTATTTGTATAAAATTTAAAATACCCATTTATGTATTGTATTGCTTTATCTTCAGTTAGAAGGAAACATTAATTTTAAATTGTCTTCTTTAATAGTTGGTTCATCTGAAGCTTCATATGAAAAGTGTTATTTTCTGTTGAATGTGATGATCTTTAAATTTAATTTTTTCTAAGCTTGTGAATATTTACTTTGCAAGGTTGCAGCACTTTTTAAACCCAGAAATTCTAAACTCTTTGAAGAATCCTAATAAGTCTCTGATACATTTATTGCAATCTGTACACTTTTGTTTTATAATAAATTACTGAGCACAGGCAGTTCCTGTACCAGTACTCATGCCAGAGAATTACTATTCGTGTTGATGCCGGTAATAATGGGCTTTGGGAAAGGACATGAAAACTGAATTTTCACCTTGAGTCCCAGCACTGTCTTGGGGCTGTAGCCTCTGCCACCACCTCTGTTGCTTCTGCTGTTTCTGATGGCTTTGACTATATCAGTCTGGGCCCAGGTCCTGACCCCAGCTACCCCTCTTAGGTACCTTTGCTGCCCTGGACTATCTCAGGTGTGCATAATGCATTAGATCAGGTGCTGTTGCATGCATATACTGCCTGCTGTGCCAGTGGGTTGCATGTTCATACTAACACCTGGTTTATCTCCTGTGCTCACATAGATGTTCCCTTGAGCCATTGGACTTCACTTATGAAGCATAAGTTCAAAGGTAAAATTATTAAGAATTTCACGCCATTGGCAGTGGAGCATTAAACTAAGCACAAGACTCTTCTGAGAGCAGAGCTTTGAGGGAGAAAGAAGGAAAATTACCTTTAATTCATTCTAATTACACTGTGACATAGAGAATAAAACCCATAGTAATATCTCAATAAAATATTTTGCCACAAGTAGATGAACAAGTTTGTGCCAAACTCCAGAACTGCCTGGATTCTTTGGCATTGCATCTTAGTTTTCCTTCCCAGTCACATTGTTTTTGCTTGAGATTCTTGCATCTTTTTCTCCATCCAATGAATTTTATTCCAATTATTTATTTGCTTTTTCTTGAAATTTGGTACAATGACACTGAGAAAATTTAGAGAATATTGTAGAATGTTCATGTAAGTATACTGGTATATATTTTGGATTTGTAAGGGAAGGGGAAAGAAAGAGGGAGAGAGAAAAATGAAAGAGAGAAAGGGAGAGAAAGACGGAGAGAGCGGAGGAGAGAGAGAGAGTGAGAATACAGAAAGAGAAAGAGAGGGAGAGAATGAATGAATGAATGAGAATGAATATGCTATCTCTACAGAGGCAGGCAGGCCAGCCTGACTTTTCTTTTATTAGATGAGTGACCCTAAGGAAATCACTTAAACTCGATGACCCTATCTTTCTTTATCTGTAAAATGGGAATAATTACTGTCCCTATTTTACACAACTGTTTTTGGTATTAATTAACAAATACTTCTTGAGAACCTACTCTGTATCCAGCACAGTTCCCTCATGGAACTATTGTTGGAAAGCTATTGTTTCTTGTAAAGAAATACAAAAAGTGAGCAAAATATTTGTGAAAAGATTTAGTGTATCATATAGGGATAAGTGCTGTAGAAAAAAAGTAGGAAGGGTTAGAGAATACTAGGTTAGAGGAAGGAAGGCCATTTTAAATAGGGTGCTCTGGTTAGATAGTATTTGAGCAGAGATCTGAAGGAGGTGAGGGGAAAGGCCATGCAGATTCTTTGAAAAGAGCATTACAGGGAGAGAGCACAGCAAGTGTGAAGGCCAGGGGGTGCAAGGGGACCACATGGAGGGCAGTTTGGTAGATCATGTAGGCTTTATAGGATATTGTCAAGACTTAGGTTTTTATGCTGAGTGAAATTGGGAGCCATAGGGTTTTGAGCAGGATAGTGACGTGGTGTGATTTAGGTTTTCAAAGGATCACTCTGGCTGCTGCGTTGAGAATAAACTGGGGTAAGAAGGAGGGAGGCTATTGAGGAAGTGATTACCATAATTTGGGTGAGAGATGATGAGGAATAGTATTGAAGTGCATACCAGTACATTTTATTGGCAGAGCTGATAGGATTTTCTGACAGACATGGGCTATGTGAGGATCGGAGTTGAGGAGACTCCACATTTTTTGGCCTGAGCAACAGAAAGCTTCAGTGAGACAATAAAAACAAAGAGTTCAGCACAGTGCCAGCATGTAGTGGGTGTCTGATCAATTATTTACACATCTAGATGATCCCAAGAATCTATTAGCCTATGCATACAAAATGGATCACATCACTGCAATAACCTAAAGATCCCTTACTCTTTGCTCCACTAGCGTGGCTCACCAATTAACCCACCTTCACTTAATTGACATTCAAGTAAAGAGCCCTAGGTTGACTGTAAGGAGCCTTGGATCCTATGTCAGTTTTACTACTGTCTTGTTGTGTGATCCCAGACAAACCACTTGATTGCTCAGCAACCAAAGTGTTTATGAACACAGTGCAATCTAATAACATCTTCACTACCTAGCTCATAGGTGGTGAGGGCAAAGCAAAACCAAAATGCCCATCATGATTGATATGAAAATGTGTTGATTGTAAAAGTGTTAAAGAAATGCCAGGTTATTAAGTGGAAATGTTCATTGTAATGCTGTTCCCGTGGAGATTTTAATTTCAGATAGGAAAGACAGAGATGTAAGTTTTGGTGTTCTTAAAATAACAGACTTGAAATTACTTGGAGTACTAATCTTTTAGTGCTGAGCATCTACCATCTTCCATTTAAGAATTTCTCATATTCTTTGAAGCTATTATTAATTCACCTCTCAGCTATTCTCCCTTTAGGCTCAATAATTGTAATGCAAATACCCCTGTCCTTATAGAATATTCTTAACCCATTTTATGACTCTAATTCTGGGTGGTAAATAGCTTTTATCCCTTTGGCCAATCCAGTCTATTGGTGACTGCATGAAACACAGATTTGAGAAGACTTCTAAGGCCTTGCCCAGGCTCAGTGGTGAAGAATATCCTGATGTACATGTTCTGGAAGAGAAGTGGCTTCATGCTCTGAATTTGACATCCCTGCTCTAAGGCTTAGCTTGGTTTTGCTTCTAACCTTAGAAACCCAGCAGCATGCTGATCAAAGCTGACTGCTGTGAATTTTCTTCTTCTTTTTTATGCAATAGAACTTTTTGCTAGCAATGCTCTTGTGCATACCTTCACCTCTCTGAATTTTGACTGATCTCTGGCGCCACTCCACAGATATTATCACTTTTTAACATTCTTTTGTATCCTTTTAGAAGTTGCTTGTGCATATACAAGCTTATGTTGATATTCTTTTTTTAACAGTAATGAGATTGTACTGTAAGTATTTTTCAGATACCTCTATTATTATTTTTTGCTTAATAATTTAGCTTGAAGCTTGTCCTATATCAACACTCAATTGATAGATATTTACATGATTTGAGGTGGGTATTTTTGTAATGATTTTTATTTTACAAATGGGAAAATGGAGGTGCAGATGAGTTAGGTATCTTGCCCATGGTGACCCAACTAGTAAGTTATGAAGCCAGGATTCAAAACTAGGTTTATCTGACTCTAGGATCCACTCTTTTAACCACGAGGCTCTATTTGACATTGCTGATTAATCCTGGGAGTGGATATATTTCTGAGTTTCTACCTTGAGAAACCATGACACAGATATTGGATGGCCATTCAAAGCACAGCCCACAGTTCCACAGTACTTTTCAGCTTTAGAGTACTTTTAGACACATAATCTCATTTAATTTTACATTAATTACATTTCTATTCTGTGCCAGGCACTGTTTTAGGCCTGACCATGAAATGATGAATAAGATAGTGTACCTGTCCTCAAGGCACCCATAATGAGGTGAGGGAAAGAGACTTGTAAATAGACAATCACAGTACTAAACAATAAAGGATATTCTAGTTCTTTAGACTTTTATGCGACATAATGTGTATTAGTAGTTGGTCAGTTAATTTAAAAAATCAATTAAATTGGAGAATCATAAAGAAATTAGATATACATTCCTGAAATATTTTATTTCAATTTAAATATGTAAATTAAAAATATTTGCAAAGCAATCAGGGCACAGACTTCCAGATTTTGATTTTTTAAACCAATAATTTAGAGTTGCCTGACTCACACTTAATTTGACAGCAATATTTTTAGTGAGTTCCCTTCCAAAGAAATCATCTCAATTTTCATAGAAATAGCAACTTTCTCTTTGCACTTAACTTTTTTCTTTTTCTATTTTGGTTAAGAAGGGGTATTAATATAATATTAACTAAATTATAAAATTGTACAACAGACACAAACAGGTTTGGAAACAAACTAGACTGATTTTCCATACACGTGTAATTCACTTGATTGGAGTAAAAGTGAGTTATTCTGTGCTGCAGTGTTGCCTAGTGACTGGCCGTGGTTACATGTCAGCTCAGCCATTTGCACGTTGTGTGATTATGGGTAATTTACTTAATTTCTCTATGCCCCAGTGTTCTCATCATTAAAATGGGGATAATAATAATGTTATTGTGAAGCTTATATAAGTTAGTACTTGTAGACTGCTTGGAATAGTACCTTACATAAGCTTTAGTTGTTATTGCTATTTTCAGAGTTATCTGTTAGCTGTGAATTTCCTGAGGGCACTAGTCAATATGTTCTACAGAGGTTCGGAAGCATTTCAGTTGTTTGGGCAAGTCAATTAAATAGAATTTGATTAGGTTAAGACTATCAACAAGACAGGAATGAATTCTCCTGTGGATTGAAAAAAGACTCTGGCTGTACATTAAAATCACCCAGTGGGGCTTTAAAAATGTTCTCATACCCATTCCCCACCCTAAAATCAGTCAATTCAGGATCTCTGGGACTGGAGCCAGCTTCCCAGGTGATTCTAATGTGCAGCTACCGGAACCAGTGCTTTACAGAGAGGTGTGATGATCTTACTACAGAAGGGATGAGTGAAATTTCAATAGACAGAGATGCTAATAACAACTTTGAGGGAGGTGGTGTGGATGTTTTTACCTTCATGTTTTTGGATTAAGAATGAGGGGTTTTGAGAGTCTAAGCTCACACAGTGTCAGAATAGGAATAACATTCAGGTCTTCTAACATTGGATCCCATGGTCTTTATATAACTCCAGGCTTTCAAAACTAAAAAGAATCAAAGTAATTAATAAGAATTCAAATAAATTTGGTACATCTTTTCAAAGTTAAAATATTTATACAATGTATTGGATAAATTATGAAGTAAAATAACACACTGACCTTTTTTATGTAGATCGCATTTGCATTCTTATTTCCTCCCATGATGAGAAATGTTTTCTACTATCTGCATTACAATTATAAGTTATATAAAAAGTTTTTTTTTCCTGTTTGGAGTAAGTGTTTTATGGCACAAATATGATAAAAGGCTTAATATTTAGTGAACTTTGATAGATTTCCTGTTTATTTTTAATTTATGCTATAATGCTCAGTAACAACGATTTTTATCTTTGCACTACTATTGTACCTAATGTGCAAAGAATACAATAAATATCATATATCAGAAGCATACAAATTGAGTAACTTAGTGGTCTATCGAAACAACCCATCAACCTTTTACACACACACACACACACACACACACACACACAGAGTTTCTAAACATAAAACACTAGCTAACTGAACTGGAGCAGTAAAATCTAGTTAAATTGGAAAATGTCTCAGAAGCAAACACAATGCATTACACCAAGATTTAATGCAATCATTTTAGAAGTTTTTCTTTAGATGTTTATAGACACAACATTTTACATTTTTCTACAACATACCAAAATAACGAGGTTTAATCAAGTGCTTTGAAATAAGTAATTCCTTTGTGGTGATATAATAATGGGAAATTCACCTCTTTTTTCTTGAATTTAAAAATACTTAATAATTTTTAAAAGGCTTCTGAAGTAGAATTGCAATTTCAGAAAGGCTAAAAGTTTACCCTCTGTTCAATGGTGATAAAGGCTAGTTAGCCTTACAAGGAATCTGACTTAGTAAGAACAGAGTGAATGCCCAGACTTTAAAGTGAAGGAAGAATGGTTGTAAGCAATGACTCGAAGCATTCACTTGGTTAGTGTATTAAGTTTCTAGTGGCTGCCGTAAAACATCACCACAAATTGGGTGGCTTAAAACAACAGAAATTTATTCTTTCACAACTCTGAAGGTCATAAGTGTGAAATCAATATGTCTGCAAGGCCACACCCCCTCTGGAGGCTCTAGGAGAGTTCTTTCCTTTACTCTTCGAGATTTTGGTGCCTCCAAGCATTCCTTGGCTGTGGCAGCATCACTCCAATCTCTGCCTCTATCTGCATGTTACCTTCTCCTCTGTATGATTGTATCTTTTCTGTTTCTTTTAAGGACACTTGTCATTGGATTTGGGCCTACCTGGATAATCTGGGACCCTTAACTTAATTACATTTGCAAAGACTTCTTTCCCCCCAAATAAGGTTATATTCACAGATTCCATGTATTTGGATGTGAGCATATCTTTTGGAAAGTCACATTCAACCCACTTCAGTTTCTTTAGGTGGAATTAAGGCTGTACTATTTGCTCAGAAACATTAAAACAATTAGAAGCACAGATATACCTCAGTACCTTATTTGCATAATGAAGATATATGGATGTAGTTTGGTTAGCTGTGGTAGCACGTTTGGTCAAAATAAAATGTTTAACTAATCAGCTTCTGCATATGTAAGGTTTGCCTATAACCAGTATAATCCCGTTTCTTGACAACCTCATAAATGGAAAATTGGAGATAAGGGCATAATTAAAATCTCATAAAATAGAAAATATAATTGTTTCTTACTCTGTTTTGTTTGTTAGTAGTTCAGAACTTTATAAGCATGTATAACAGCAATAGAAACTCAAAAGTAAAGCATCAACAATGTAGCTGGCTAGTTGCATTGTGCCATTTTCAAATACTATTTATAAGTTAACTGAGTTGTTTAAGGATCAAATGAGGTAATGCATTTGAAGTTCTTCATAAAATGTATTATAACATTTTAGTGTAAGGAATTACTATTTCTATTTGAGAAGAGGTTAAGAACAAGTGTGATATCATAGTTGGACACAATAAAAAATGCTCACTAAGTAGAAAGTAAGGACATTTTTGTCAGATATTTTTGTACCTCGTGTTGGAGTGGTCATGGGAGTTTAGTGTCTGCCCTTAAATCAATATAACGGGTTATATCTATCATCAAGAATGAATTGAGTTTGCATTAAAGACTAGCTCCTTATGTAGAAAGTAGGTGAGTCAGCAAGATGAATTCTTTTTTGCTTGATTTTCGTTCACCAGTAAGAATTCATTTGGGATATAAAGACAGATAAAAAAACTCAGAGGAAACTATTATAAAATGAGGGACCATGAGATCCTAGGGAAATAAGAACCTGTCAGCAAGATTAAGGAATAACTTTTAAGAAAGCACATCTTCTGATTTGAATTGTAAAGGTTCAACAGAAAGAAAATTCATAGCCAACATAATGACACAAAGTTAAATACAATACAGTAGTTGTTTTCCAACTTTAAACAATCAAACCCATTTTACCCCTAAATAAATCTTACCTGGATGTCCAATACACAAAATAGATTAAAGTGCATCTGCTATAGTTGCACTTTAGGAAGATTGGGACAAGGGATGAAGGGCACAGTGGATGTCTTGGTGTACTTGTCACTGTTGCAATTTTGTAGTACTTGTGTGATTGTTTGATCAATAGTTGTTTTCTCCACTGGGCAGCACTCCAGGCTGTGACTCTGTCTTATTTTGTTCACAGTTACATCTCTAATGCCTAACAAAATGCCTGGAACTCAATATGCACATGTGTTGATGAATGGATGGATGACGGGAAAGCTAAAACAAAGCTAATTGAACCAAGCTGGTTGGGTGTCAGTATCTCTGATAGCAATGAAAGCAGAGATGATTCATTTTCTACTATCCCAGCATTTATCACTAGTACTGTCACTCACAGAGACCACTCCATTTTAGTGCCTTACACGGGTCTTGAAACATAGTATGTTTCAGTAAATGCTTTTTAAATAATTGGTACTCAGAAAATATTCATTAAATGAATGAATGAAGTGAAATGATTGAAGCAATGAATGGATGAATGTCAGGTAATAGAATAAGGATGAGTGGTTCAATTTTCTTAAAATAATTTTAAAAACAGCTAAAACTAAACTTCATGAAGAATCCTAATAGAAACCTCCTAGGTGTCCTTTAAAAAAAGCAGGACTCTGTTAAGTATAAGTTTCAATTTGTTTATACCAGTTCCCCAGAACTGTATTGTCTGAAAATGTGACACTTCATAAAACAAATAGAGCCAAGAGTGGTACTAAAGCAATCCTCACTCAGTACAAATTGCTGACTTAAAACTATTCCCAGGAGACATCGAGTGCCCCAAGTATGGACAGCTCCAAAAGAAGTATGCCCAGTTTGAAAGAATTGTGTGCCTATAGGAAACACACAGGTTCTTTATTTAAGAAGAGGTATAAATTACAGTTGCTTGAAGGAAACCCTACCTTGTTCCTTAGCTGGATGCATAAGCAATGTGCCATTTGATCTACAGTGTGTGTTGTAGCAAGACATTGCCTAGGGATGAGAGTAGATCGATTTTCAGTTTTAACTAATCATCCAGAGCATCAGCACACTAAGACACCAAAGCCTTATACCATAGTGGTTTTTTACAGAATTTCCAGAGGTCCAAAAACATTGCTCTGTGTGTGTGTGTGTGTGTGTGTGTGTGTGTGTGTGCATAAGCTGGCTGGCTCTTGCTGGGGTGGTTCTGGGCAGCAGCCATCACTGGAGCCTCACCTGCTAAATCTGCCTTCTGAGTCTCCATATGTGAGAGCATCAGAAGACCTTGATTAACTGCCTCAGTGGGTGAACTTGGCTCTGGGAAGAGTGAGCCAATCTGTCTTTAAAATGGTGATCTGCAGCTCACTGGCTCTAGGGTGGGTTCCAGGTGGTCCACAAATGGGATCAGAATAGAAACCATACAAACCTGAGGTTGTTCTTTTTGATATGTATTTTTTTAAAACAAGCAAAATTTTACAAGTTTTTACATATCTATTATAAAAACATAATTAATACGAAAGTATACATAATAAACAATAAAAATGTTCTTTCATCAACCAGCCCCATCAACCCTTTCCATGCTGCACCCCCCTCCCCATGCTGCAACCCCACATCCTGCTTTCTTGCCCAGAGGTAATCACTGATGCTTGCTTGTAATCATGGTATGAATCCTCCAGTTTATATTCTATTTATATATAAGCATAATAAGGTACTTTGCTATGGACTGAATGTTTGTGCCCCCCCACTTGATATATTGAAGACTTAATCACCAGTGAGATGGTATTTGGAGATGGGGCCTTTGGGAGGTGACTAGGTCATGACAATAGAACCCTCATGAATGGGATTAGTGCCCTTATAAGAAGAAACACAAGAGAGATTAGCTCTCTGTTGGTGATGTGAGGGTACAGGGAGAAGGTGGCTCTACAAACCAAGAAGAAGGCTCTCACCAGAAATCAAAGTTGACAGCACCTTGATCTTGAGTTTCCCAGCCTCCAGAACTGTGAGAAATAAATTTCTGTTGTTTAAGCTGCCCAGTATGTAGTATTTGTTATAGCAGCTGGAATGGACTGAAACATAAAAATACAGATTTTCAAACACATACATAAGACCATACTATATACATATTTCACTTTGACATGCTTTTTTCACTTAATAGTATGTCAGACATAGTTCTAACTCAGTAATTAGAAAAATAGGGTAGCTTCAGTTAATAATAGTTTGGTGTGTATACTTTCAGGCCTTTTCCTATACATATATAGACATATTTGGTTGGTTTGGGTTATTTTTGTATAAATGGGATTATCCAGCAGTCTTCAAACTTTTTGGTACCAGGGACCTATGAGAATCTAATGCCTTATGATCTGAGGTGGAACTGAGGCAGGGATGCTAGAGCTGGGGAGTGGCTGCAAATACAGATGAAGGAAGCTTTGCTCTGTCGCCTCCTGCTGTGCAGCCCAGTTCTTAGGAGGCCACTGACCCATATTGGGGTTAAGGACCCCTGCTATATACATTATTATGTTAACTTGTTTTTCCAGCTCATTAGCACATGTGAAGATCATTTCATGTCAGTACATATAGATCTTCCTCACTCTTTTAAACTGTTGTTTAAACTGTGCTAACAAAATAAGGATGTACCACTTATTTTACCAGCCCTTTTCTGATGGACATTTAGAGTGTTTTTTCCAGGGCATTTTTGGTTGTTATTTTTGTTGTGGTTATTCGATTATTACCACATTGCAGTGAATATCCTACATTTCCATTTTTTTGTAGTATTATTTCTATAAGTGAAATTCCTGCATCATAGTATTTGCACATTTAAAAATTTAAGAGATACTGTCAAGTTGTCCTCCAAAGGCCTCTTTCCTCAAATTCTTGCTAATACATGATATTGCTTGACTCATTTATTGCACATTTGACAGGAGAAATTATTTTGTTGTTATTTTAATTTGTTTTTTCCTGATTACTAATGAGGTTGACCTGTTGTTTTACTTTTAATTCATATTTTCCATTCTATGTCATTATGTCTCCTGATTTTTCTCTCTCTCTCCAGTTTCTTCCAGATCCAGGTCATCCTACATAGTGCTACCAAGTGAATTTTCTTAAAGCTACTTCTCATCACTACACTTTCCTGATCAAAAACCTTTACTTCAACCTATTAGAACTAATATTATTTAGTTCCTGTTGTGAGTCTTGACCTGTCTTAGGCTCACTTGGATGAACATGATGCTTCATGACCCGTTATCTGTCTAGTGGTCCAGGAAGCTCTTCTCTCTCCTCTCCTTATCCCTCACCTGAGGCATGTAACTAGCCCCCAAGTCCAGAACCATTGAAACTCCTTTTTAAAATAACTTTTGAGTAATCGTCTCTACACTTTATCTTTGTGGAACCCAAACTTACTTCTGCTTAGGAAACACATAGCCTACCCAACAAAAATGGGAATGATTTCTAAAATTTTCTCTGAATTCAGTATTTGCAGAAATTAAATTATACCTCTCTAATACTCTCAGAATAACACAAGCACAACACTCTTTCCTCACCCATTAGCCAATTAATGCTATGTCTTGTCTAAGCTGGAAATTTTGTCTCCCTTCAGTGGGGCTTCTACCAGATAACAATGCCAGTCCATTGGATCTCACACTGTAGACTGTTCTGTTGGCTCTGTAGAACTTCCTGAGTGAGGTGTCTCTGGCAATAGCAAGATTCAAGTCCTGCACATGGCTGAACCTTTGGAAATACTTCATTTTGGTCTCAGAGAGAATTACAAGCCTTTGTTAGCTGGAAAATCACACCCTCTACCCTCCAGCCTTTCGAACTGTCATCAGAGTTCATTGTTCAGGAATAGCAATGAAAACAAAATTGCTTTTTAAGAGTGAAGTTCCAAAATGTGTTATTTTTCTGTCACTTCTAATTCTGGAAAAGGATTAGTGCTAATCACTTCTTTTTAATTTCCAATAAAGCATCTTAGGTGATAATGTTGATGATACGTCATTCGAACTAAGGGAGGGGAAAACATTGACTTCAATGGGGCTGCTCTACAGTAATTGGTACTTTATAAGCTTCATTTGTGCTTTTGTGACAGAGATGGTGAAATTTGTTGAGGAGGTAAAAGCTCAAAAGAAGTGGAATTGGCACTTGGCTTTCCAGCTGTCTCTTTTGAAGTATACTTTAGAAGTTTTAATAGGTAGAAACTGTTTGAATTTGGATACTACTTGCTGTAAGCTTACCAATACAGTTCTTTTTTGATGTGATATAGAGATGCATGTAACTTGAGCTCAATAGTCATTCCAACAACTGATGTTTGTTTCACAAACTCCCTTATTTTGTGTGTCAGTGGAGGATAGCCAACTCCAGAAAAGTGCAGTTCTCTAATCCTCAGTGACCACTGCCAGTGGTAATTAATGAGGAAAAAAAATCTACATGGACCGAATCCAATTGCATTCATTTCACAGCGAACCAGGATGTTTATAAACAACTGCTCAGACCAAGCCGGCAATGCATTATATACTGTTTTCTTTGCAGACAAACAAAGCTTCAGATTTCTACAACAAAAAGTCTAAGACCTCAGTGATAAGAATTAATCTGAACTCAGAAGATTTAAGGCTTAATTAGAATTCCGATCCAAGACAGCAGACTGTGTGAACTGCTGTTGCTAAACTGTACTGTGTAAACACTGCATACTAATGGAGTTTGCTTGTCAACTCAACTGGCATTTCTGTGCAGGAAGGTTGTCTTTCTGTCAGCCAAGTGCATCATGGGAAAAGATCAGAATCTCAAAGGAATGTGATCTGCATGTGTAAAGAGAGTAGGAGAAAAAACTCAAAGAAAAGGAGCTTTTGCATGTTTTCCAGTTGTTCAAAGGTTAAAAAGAATGTCTTGTAACAATGCGTGTCTTGGCCCAAGAATAGCAAGTGGTTTTTCTTTCTAAGAATTGGAAGATAAACTTTTTTTTTTTTTAAATTTAAGGAATAGTATCTGTAACCCTTAGCTAAGTAAAACATGCCCCAGAAAGAAGGCCATGGAGAATGAAAAGAATTTAACAATATTTTGTGTTTTTCTCTAAACTCTCTGGTGGAAATCTTTGTTTTCACATATCTACTACCTCATCTAATTTATCTAAATCAAGAGGCATTAAAAAAAAAAGAAAGAAAAAAAGAAAGAAAGAAAGAAAGAAAGAAAGAAAGAAAGAAAGAAAGAAAGAAAGAAAGAAGAAAGAAAGAAACTAAGCCACAGCATAGTATATGCAATGTGAAGAATAGGGCAGTTGGCTTAGATAGACAAGTTTCAAATCCTGACTGCCACTGTATTACCTTGAGTAAGTCACTTCATCTTTCTGCACTAGAGTTTCTTATCAATTACATATTCACATAATAAAAATATGCCATATTGAGATGGGGGTTAAATGAAATAATGTATGTGAAAGTCCTGGGAATTAATGATTAAGAAATGTTTGTTGAATAATTTGAGACAACTGATATTTTTAAATTTGTCTTCTCAGTGACTTCTAAGGTCATTGTGGTACCTTTCCTCTATTGTAGATTAATGTTTTTTAATAAGCTCCTAAGACCAGAGACTGTGTCTGTGTGATTCTTTGTATTCAGCTCTACAGTATGCATAGGGTTTTAAATAAATGTTTGCTTGCCTTTACTCAGCAAACAAATGTTTTCTTCCTACTTATTCTCTGATCCTTTGACCAGTACATTCCTCAATGTTGTTTGTCTATTGGGCTCAGAGATGGTCTGTTGCAGACAGTTTGGGCCAGTTTTTTTAATGGTTATCTGTGAGGGAATTATTTCAGTACAAGCACTGAAGAAGAGAGAGGGAGCAAGGCACCTGTTACATAGTGGGCACTCAAATATTTGTAGAATGTAGTAGGTGCATGTGGGATACAAGCATAGGCAAAGGGTAAAAGGAATGAGGCAAAGAGAAAAAGGGGGTAATAATAGCTAACACCTATTATAATTATTGAATAGTTAGTAATACAGATGAGGAAACTGATACTTAAAGAAGTAAATAAATTCCACAAGATCATATACGGGTAGATCCACAATCTTTTATCTGAAGTCATATATGTTTCGAAATTCTGAAATTGCTGGATTTTAGAAAGATATACAGTATATGTACCATATTTTACTTAACATCATTAGTAGGGTCAGTGGTAACAACACAAAATCAAATACATTAATATTTATGCATTGAAATATATGAATATTCACATGAAGTGAGATAAATGAAGACTATAAGTATCTCCATATTAGTCCAGATCAAATTACGTATTACTGCCAAATAAGTTATAAAACATCTTTATTTTTCAAAGCTTTTTAGACTTTGGAATCTCAGATAAGGAGTCACAGGCCTGCGGTAGGTAGTAGAAACTAGTGAGAACCCTGATGTGTCAGACTCCAAAGAAGGGCCATTTCCTTGCTGTATTAATTCCCTGTTGCTGCTGAACAAGATATTACAGATTTAGCAGTTTAGCAATGCACATGTATTCTCTTAACAGTTCTGGGGAAAAGTCCAAAATGAATCTCCTTTGGCTAAAATCAAGATGTCAGCAGGGCTACATTTCTTCTGAAGACTCTAGGGGCAAATATGTTTCGTTGCCTTCTCCAGCTTCTAGAAGCTGCCATTCCTTGGCTCATGGTCCCTATAGTGAGTTTAGCTTTTCTTACATCCCATCACCCTGACTTCTCTGTCACCCTCTTCTATATTTAAAGGGCCCTTGTGATTGCATTGGGTCCAACAAGATAAACTACAGTATATTAGCCAGGGTTCTCCAGAGGAATAGAACCAATA